>NC_053442.1:31489032-31752112 GCF_007990345.1 Gossypium hirsutum
AGCACTTAGCCCATATTTATACATTAGACATTAAGTCACATATGTACGGAATCATGAATCTGTAACACCCCGAACCCGAGACCGACACCGGAGTCGGACACGAGATGTTAACAAACTTTGAAAAATTTTTCCAGACACTGCCCAGTCTGAGTATTAGTCGCTTCAAAAATCATATCTTGAGTTTCACAACTCGAAAATCAGTTTGGTGATTTTTCCCTGAAACTAGACTCATGTCCCCACCTATGTATTTGTTTCTAGAATTTTGGTGGGGCCAATTAGTACAGTTTATTAGTCAAAGTCTCCCATGTTACAGGGGTCGACTACACTGACCTTTTCCATTACGACTTGGATATCTCTCTGCACAGAGCTTCAATACTGATGCCGTTTGTTTCTATGGAAACTAGACTCAGAGAGGAATCCATACATATATGGTATGACCCCTAATTATCTCTGGTCAATTTATAGTGAATTTCCAAAGGCGGAACAGGGAATCCAGAAACTGTTCTGGCCCTGTTCCACAAGAACCCGAATATCTCTTACTGTACTGTTCATATGATTGTTTCGTTACTTTCATATGAAAGTAGATTTATCAAGGTTCGATTACATAATTTATTCACTATTTAATTCCACTCCTACGAATTCTTGTGATTTTTCCAATCCACACCACTGCTGCTATCAGCCTCTGTTTTCAAAGTAAACCTTACCTATTTTGGGGTTTCATGGACCAACTAGGGCCTTGTCATACATAAGCCCACATATGATCATACTTAGCCATTCCAGTGGCTGATCATTTGCTCAACACTTCCATTCCAACTATAGTTACATCATGAAACCATCTATACATTCATAAACACGAATGGTCTAATGCCATACTCCACTTCTACAAGCCATTTTCGCATGGCTGTACACTTATACATTTCATAAAGTACTCGAAAAACAACAATGGGTAGTCCTATACATGCCATATCAAGATTCAACCAAAATAGTACCCAAAGAGCCTTTGATAGTGTGGGCGACTTCGACTTCAAGATCCCGAGTCCGATAGCTGGAGAACCAAAAATCTATAAAACAGAGGAGCAGTGTAACGAGTAAGCAATTTATGCTTAGTAAGTTTGAGCAAGGAATTCCAGCATAAACAAAGAATAACACACATTTAGCTAAATGGAATATTTCATAAAACGCAATTTACCGATATCAAACTTGCTTCACAACATTAACAACCCTTATGTACATACACAATAGACTAACTTAGCCGAAGGCCGGTAGCTCGTTTATCAACTGAGCGAACATTTATTTGTAAGGGCTCGATTAAATTCAACACATACGTAACATATCCCCATATTGGGATGTTTTTCGAGTATTCGCTGGAATTTTACAGCAAGCTCATTCATTACCAAATCACGTACCTTCGGGATTTAACCGGATATAGCTCCTCGTTCAAATGCCTTCGGGACATAGCCCGGTTTTAGTAACTCACACAATGCCTTTGGGACATAACCCGGATTTAACAACTCGCACGAATGCCTTCGGGACTTAACCCGGATTTAATAACTCGCACGAATGCCTTCGGGACTTAACCCGGATTTAGTATCTCGCACAAAGGCCTTCGGATCTTAGTCCGGATATATTCACTTAGCACAAAGCCTTCGGGACTTAGCCCGGACAGCATTCAATTAATCATGCACATCTAACAATAATTCATGGCACATTCATATTTCATTTTCATTTGCGAAACTCAAACACAAGGCACATATCATCCTTGCACATTCGGCTCAATAGCCTCACATAGAGCATGATTTAATCACATCGTAATTTAAGCTCTCTTACTCAAGAACTTACCTCGGGTGCTGTCGAACGATTCCGCTAGCTATTCAACCACTTTTTCCTTCCCTTTATCGGATTTATTTCCCCTTTGCTCTTGAGCTTAATCAAACAAATAAATTGATTTCATCATTTAGGCATCAAAAAGATGAACACAAGGCACTTAGCCCATATTTATACATTAGACATTAAAGTCTCATACATGCAAAAATCATGCATCAACACAACATATTAGTTAATTTCTTTCCCCTTGGCCGAATATGCATGTCTATTTTTGGGGTCGATCTCAACACTTAATACACACATATACACACACTAGTAAAGCATCCTCCCCCTTTTCATCGATTTAACACATGCATTGCTCATCAACATGCAAAGTTACATTCGGCCTTAGCACACATCTTGCTAGCCGATTCTTCTCCATTTAGCAACCAATGCACATATGTGCTCACACAAAAATGCTAAAAAGGAGGTTCAAGAATCATCAAGCCATCATCACATGCATCATTAACAAGCTTCATATTTTGCATGCAATGGCATTAACACAACCTCCACCTGGGCCGAATCTTAACTCATCCTCATGCCTCATCACCACAACATCAAACACCAACCAAGAATGATGCATCCATGGTCAAGTGCCAATTCCATCACATAGCAAGATTTAGACCATGGGCCAAGTAGAACTCAAGCTAACAACTAAAACATGCATGCATCTCATGGAACATCATCAAACATACCTTAGCCTAGCTACATGCATGGCCGAATCTCTTCACCTTTCTTCTTCTTTCCTCCTTAAAATTTTTGGCCAAGGATGAACCAAAGGATGAGAAAATTTTTCTTTGTTTTTCTTTCTAGTTTCGGCAAGCATGAAGATGAGAAAAGGATGAACAAAATTCTCTCATTTCTTTTCTTTAGCTCACGGCAATGGGGGGGACAAACAACTACACACACCTTTTTTTTTGTTTTCACCATACTTCTTTTTATTATTTTATTTGTTTTATCCCAACATTTTATGACACAAATTAACATATCTTATTTGTGCCATACTCATGCCATAATTTCCATAAAATAAATTGCACAATTGTTCATCATGCCCATCATGGCCGGCCACTACTAGTAGGGGGGGAAATTTGACATGCAAGTCCCCCGCTTTGTCCACATGCACTAATAGGTCCTCACACATTGACCTATCACATTTTAGAATTTTCTCACATAAGTCCTATTAACTAAATTCACATGAAATCAACCAAATTGAAGCTTGAGATTTTCACACATTCATAATTACATATTCTAGACAATAAGTATCACATTCAAACATTTTGGTGACTCGGTTTAGCGGTCCCGAAACCACTTCCCGACTAGGGTCAACTTTGGGCTGTCACAACTCTCCCCCACTTAAGAAATTTTCGTCCCCGAAATTCTTACCGGTAAATAGGTTTGGGTATCGTTCTTTCATCGAGCTCTCGGTCTCCCAAGTAGCTTCCTCGATCCCGTGTTTGAGCCATAACACCTTTACTAGCGGAACTCTTTTGTTTCACAACTCCTTCACTTCACGAGCTAGGATACGCATCGGTTCTTCTTCATAGTTCATGTCGACTTGAATTTCAACCTCTGATGGGCTAATTATGTGCGATGGATCAGATCGATAGCGTCGAAGCATCGAAACATGAAAGACGTCATGAATCTTTTCAAGCTCCGGGGGCAAAATCAATCTATACGCAACCGGACCAACTCGTTCGGAGATTTCGTACGGCCCAATGAATCTTGGGCTCAACTTGCCCTTACGGCCGAACTTGAGTATCTTTTTCCAAGGTGAAACCTTAAGGAACACTTTGTCTCCCACCTGATACTCGATGTCTTTTCGTTTCAAATCTGCGTACGACTTCTGACGATCCGTGGCTACCTTTAGACTTTCACGGATTACCTTTACTTTCTGTTCAGCATCTTTAATCAAATCAACTCTGAAAATTTTACTTTCACCGAGCTCGGTCCAAAACAATGGTGTACGGCATTTACGACCGTACAAAGCCTCGTAAGGTGCCATCTTAATACTTGATTGAAAACTATTGTTGTAAGCGAATTCAATCAAAGGTAAATACCGTTCCCATGAACTACTGAACTCGAGGATGCAACATCTCAACATATCCTCAAGTATCTGAATTATCCGCTCGGATTGACCATTGGTTTGGGGGTGAAAAGCAGTGCTAAAATGCAGCTTGGTACCAAGAGCTTCTTGCAATTTCTTCCAAAATCGTGAGGTGAATCTCGGATCTCTATCCGACACGATAGAAACAGGTACCCCGTGTAATCTCACAATTTGAGAAACATACAATTCAGCTAGTTTATCCAATGAAAAATCCGTACATACGGGGATGAAATGAGCCGACTTAGTCAGTCTATCAACAATAACCCATATCGCATCCTTCTTACTTGCTGACAAGGGCAGTCCGGACACAAAGTCCATTGTGACTCGATCCCATTTCCACTCGGGTATCATGATCGGCTGGAGTAGTCCTGAAGGCACTTGATGTTCCGCTTTCACTTGTTGACATATTAAACATCTCGAAACAAAGTCGGAGATGTCCCGTTTCATACCATGCCACCAAAATTGACGTTTCAAATCGTTGTACATTTTCGTACTCCCCGGGTGAATTGACATTCGGCTACAATGGGCTTCGTTCAGAATCATCGAAATGAGTTCCGAATTCCTTGGAACACACAAACGATTTCTGAACCTCAAACAATCATCATCATCAATTTGAAACTCCGATTCCTCGTTCGGAAAACACTTAGCCCGTTTTGCAACCAATTCATCATCGACTTTCTGAGCTTCACGAATTTGGTGAGTCAATAATGGTTTAGCTTTTAATTCAGCTACTAACACACTGTCTGGTAGAACAGACAAATGCACGTTCATCGCTCGTAAAGCAAACAATGACTTCCGGCTTAAGGCGTCCACAACCACGTTAGCCTTTCCCGGGTGGTAATCAATGACAAGCTCGTAATCTTTCAACAACTCAAGCCAACGTCTTTGTCGCAGATTCAAGTCTCGTTGAGTCATCAAATATTTGAGACTTTTGTGATCCAAAAATACATGGCACTTCTCACCAAACAGATAATGTCGCCATATTTTTAAAGCAAACACGATGGCAGCTAGTTCAAGATCATGGGTCGGATAATTCCTCTCGTGTGGCTTCAATTGTCTCGACGCATAGGCCACGACTCGACCTTCATGCATCAATACGCAACCCAACCCAAGTAGGGATGCGTCACTATAAATGACAAACTCTTTACCTGATTCGGGTTGCACCAAAATTGGAGCTTCAGTCAAATGAGTTTTCAGTTGGTCGAAACTTTTCTGACATTTCTCCGTCCACTCGAACTTAACATCCTTTTGAAGTAGCTTCATCATCGGTGTGGCTATCATCGAGAAACCTTTCACAAATCGTCGGTAATAACCGGCGAGCCCCAAAAAGCTCTGAACTTCAGTAACATTTCTCGGAGGTTTCCAGTCAAGTATGGCTGAAATTTTGTTCGGGTCAACTCGAATACCCGACGCGGATACCACATGACCCAAGAAGCTAACCTCTCTTAACCAGAACTCACACTTACTGAACTTAGCATATAACTGCTTATCCCACAAAATTTGCAGCACTAGCCTCAGATGCTCAGCATGTTCGGTCTCATCTCTTGAATAGACCAAAATGTCATCAATGAACACCACTACGAACCGATCCAAATACGGTCTGAAGATCCGATTCATCAAATCCATAAATACTGCAGAGGCATTAGTGAGCCCAAACGGCATCACTAAGAATTCGTAGTGACCATATCTCGTTCTGAAGGCAGTTTTAGGAATATCTGAATCTCGAATTCGCAATTGATAATAGCCCGATCTCAAATCTATTTTTGAGAACACTGAGGCTCCCTTCAGTTGGTCGAACAAATCATCGATGCGCGGCAACGGATATTTGTTCTTTATCGTCACTTTATTCAGCTGACGATAGTCAATGCACAACCTCATGGTTCCGTCCTTCTTTTTCACGAACAATACTGGTGCACCCCAAGGTGAGAAACTTGGTCGAGCGAAACCTCTATCCGTCAGTTCTTGCAACTGAGCTTTCAACTCCTTTAACTCGGTTGGTGCCATACGATACGGAGCTATCGAAATCGGCGTAGTCCCAGGTACAAGCTCAATACCAAACTCTACCTCCCGAACAGGTGGTAAACCCGGTAATTCTTCCGAAAAAACATCCGGGTATTCACAAACCACCGGCACAGATTCGGGTTTCTTTTCTAATTCTTTGTCACCAAGTACATACGCAAGGTATGCTTCGCACCCTTTTCTTACATATTTCTGTGCCAACATTGCTGATATTACAGCTGGCATCCCCTCCAAGTCCGCAGACTCAATTTGGATTACTTCGTTATTTGCGCACCTCAAATCAATAGTCTTGCTCTTGCAATTCACAACCGCATCATGCGCGGTCAACCAATCCAAACCAAGGATAACATCAAATTCATCAAACGGCAAAAGCATCAAGTCCGCCGGAAAACAGGAACCTCGAATTTCCAGGGGACATTTCTTACACACTTTGTCGACAAGCACGTAACGACCCAAGGGATTTGACACCCGAATTACGAACTCAGTAGACTCAATAGGTAAAGTCTTACTGGATGCTAAGGTTTCACATATGTAAGAATGAGTAGAACCGGGGTCAATCAAAGCAATTACATTAGTATCAAAGAGAGTGAATGTACCGGTGATAACATCAGGCGAAGAAGCATCCTCGCGGGCACGTATAGCATAAGCTCTAGCAAGCGCACGGGCTTCGGATCTGGTTATATCATCTCTAGATCCTCTCTGACCACCACTAGCATTGCCCATATTTCCAGATGGTCTACCTCGAGCAGTGGTAGCACCCGGTCTCCCACTCTGATTTGCATTCTGTCCCGACAACCTCGGGCAATCTTTAATGAAGTGGTCAACTGATCCGCATTTGTAACAGGAGCGGTCAGGAAATCTACAACTCCCCGAATGCCATTTACCGCAATATCGGCATTTCGTCCTGTCTCGACGTTCATTCCCAACACTGGCGACCGAAGTGCGTCGTGTACCCACAGGGGGTCGATCACGATCTCGTCTAAAAAGGCCCGAAGTGCCTCTAAACTGGCCCGCATCATCTCGAAATCTCTTCGATGTCTGTTGAAGAGACCTCCCCGAGGATCTTTTACGAAACTCTCCAGTTCCCTCATCAACTCTTTGCTTTTCTTTTCTAAGCTCTTCGGCTTTACAAGCTCGTTCAACAAGTACCACGAACTCTCGTATTTCAAGAACGCCAACGAACATTTTTATATCTTCATTCAGCCCATCCTCGAAGCGTTTACACATAATAGCTTCGGACGAAACACATTCCCGAGCGTATTTGCTAAGTCTAACAAATTTTCGCTCGTAATCATTAACCGACATGGAGCCTTGCTTAAGCTCAAGAAATTCCTTCCGTTTTTTATCAACAAATCTCTGACTGATATACTTTTTCCGAAACTCAGTTTGGAAAAACTCCCAAGTTACTTGCTCTCGGGGCACAACAGAAGTCAGAGTACTCCACCAATAGTAGGCAGAATCACGTAGCAAGGAGATAGCACACTTTAGGCATTCATCGGGTGTACAAGATAGCTCATCGAGTACCCGGATAGTGTTGTCCAGCCAAAATTCAGCTTGCTCGGCATCATCGCTATCCATAGCCTTAAATTCAGTAGCCCCATGTTTTCGGATTCTATCAACTGGGGGCTTATTTGACCTTATTTGGTCCGTTACCGGTGGTATTGTAGGTGCGGGGGTAGTATTTGTCGGGAATGGAGGTTGTGGAACAGCCATATTAGTTCGAATGTATTGGTTAAACCAATCATTCATCACGCTATAGAATGCTTGTCTAGCTTCATCATTCGGATTACTAGCATTAGGTTGAGAGTCTGCCGGCACTGTCCCTTGTGCGGGAGCAGGCGCTACACTCTCAAGATCATCAGCTACCTCTCGGTCACGATCGGGATCCATTACTATAAATAAACACATTTACAATTGTCAGAAATCACCACACTATCAAGTAATCACATAAAATGGCATGTATAGCTAGACCCAAAACATTACGGTAGTCCTAGAATCGACTAAACCGTAGCTCTGATACCAATAAAATGTAACACCCCGAACCCGAGACCGACACCGGAGTCGGACACGAGATGTTAACAAACTTTGAAAAATTTTTCCAGACACTGCCCAGTCTGAGTATTAGTCGCTTCAAAAATCATATCTTGAGTTTCACAACTCGAAAATCAGTTTGGTGATTTTTCCCTGAAACTAGACTCATGTCCCCACCTATGAATTTTTTCTAGAATTTTTGGTGGGGCCAATTAGTACAGTTTATTAGTCAAAGTCTCCCATGTTACAGGGGTCGACTACACTGACCTTTTCCCATTACGACTTGGATATCTCTCTGCACAGAGCTTCAATACTGATGCCGTTTGTTTCTATGGAAACTAGACTCAGAGAGGAATCCATACATATATGGTATGACCCCTAATTATCTCTGGTCAATTTATAGTGAATTTCCAAAGGCGGAACAGGGAATCCAGAAACTGTTCTGGCCCTGTTCCACAAGAACCCGAATATCTCTTACTGTACTGTTCATATAATTGTTTCGTTACTTTCATATGAAAGTAGATTCATCAAGGTTCGATTACATAATTTATTCACTATTTAATTTCACTCCTACGAATTCTTGTGATTTTTCCAATCCACACCACTGCTGCTATCAGCCTCTGTTTTCAAAGTAAACCTTACCTATTTTGGGGTTTCATGGACCAACTAGGGCCTTGTCATACATAAGCCCACATATGATCATACTTAGCCATTCCAGTGGCTGATCATTTGCTCAACACTTCCATTCCAACTATAGTTACATCATGAAACCATCTATACATTCATAAACACGAATGGTCTAATGCCATACTCCACTTCTACAAGCCATTTTCGCATGGCTGTACACTTATACATTTCATAAAGTACTCGAAAAACAACAATGGGTAGTCCTATACATGCCATATCAAGATTCAACCAAAATAGTACCCAAAAGAGCCTTTGATAGTGTGGGCGACTTCGACTTCAAGATCCCGAGTCCGATAGCTGGAGAACCAAAAATCTATAAAACAGAGGAGCAGTGTAACGAGTAAGCAATTTATGCTTAGTAAGTTTGAGCAAGGAATTCCAGCATAAACAAAGAATAACACACATTTAGCTAAATGGAATATTTCATAATACGCAATTTACCGATATCAAACTTGCTTCACAACATTAACAACCCTTATGTACATACACAATAGACTAACTTAGCCGAAGGCCGGTAGCTCGTTTATCAACTGAGCGAACATTTATTTGTAAGGGCTCGATTAAATTCAACACATACGTAACATATCCCCATATTGGGATGTTTTTCGAGTATTCGCTGGAATTTTACAGCAAGCTCATTCCTTACCAAATCACGTACCTTCGGGATTTAACCGGATATAGCTCCTCGTTCAAATGCCTTCAGGACATAGCCCGGTTTTAGTAACTCACACAATGCCTTCGGGACATAACCCGGATTTAACAACTCGCACGAATGCCTTCGGGACTTAACCCGGATTTAATAACTCGCACGAATGCCTTCGGGACTTAACCCGGATTTAGTATCTCGCACAAAGGCCTTCGGATCTTAGTCCGGATATATTCACTTAGCACAAAGCCTTCGGGACTTAGCCCGGACAACATTCAATTAATCATGCACATCTAACAATAATTCATGGCACATTCATATTTCATTTTCATTTGCGAAACTCAAACACAAGGCACATATCATCCTTGCACATTCGGCTCAATAGCCTCACATAGAGCATGATTTAATCACATCGTAATTTAAGCTCTCTTACTCAAGAACTTACCTCGGGTGCTGTCGAACGATTCCGCTAGCTATTCAACCACTTTTTCCTTCCCTTTATCGGATTTATTTCCCCTTTGCTCTTGAGCTTAATCAAACAAATAAATTGATTTCATCATTTAGGCATCAAAAAGATGAACACAAGGCACTTAGCCCATATTTATACATTAGACATTAAAGTCTCATACATGCAAAAATCATGCATCAACACAACATATTAGTTAATTTCTTTCCCCTTGGCCGAATATGCATGTCTATTTTTGGGGTCGATCTCAACACTTAATACACACATATACACACACTAGTAAAGCATCCTCCCCCTTTTCATCGATTTAACACATGCATTGCTCATCAACATGCAAAGTTACATTCGGCCTTAGCACACATCTTGCTAGCCGATTCTTCTCCATTTAGCAACCAATGCACATATGTGCTCACACAAAAATGCTAAAAAGGAGGTTCAAGAATCATCAAGCCATCATCACATGCATCATTAACAAGCTTCATATTTTACATGCAATGGCATTAACACAACCTCCACCTAGGCCGAATCTTAACTCATCCTCATGCCTCATCACCACAACATCAAACACCAACCAAGAATGATGCATCCATGGTCAAGTGCCAATTCCATCACATAGCAAGATTTAGACCATGGGCCAAGTAGAACTCAAGCTAACAACTAAAACATGCATGCATCTCATGGAACATCATCAAACATACCTTAGCCTAGCTACATGCATGGCCGAATCTCTTCACCTTTCTTCTTCTTTCCTCCTTAAAATTTTTGGCCAAGGATGAACCAAAGGATGAGAAAATTTTTCTTTGTTTTTCTTTCTAGTTTCGGCAAGCATGAAGATGAGAAAAGGATGAACAAAATTCTCTCCTTTCTTTTCTTTAGCTCACGGCAATGGGGGGGGGACAAACAACTACACACACCTTTTTTTTTTTTTTTCACCATACTTCTTTTTATTATTTTATTTGTTTTATCCCAACATTTTATGACACAAATTAACATATCTTATTTGTGCCATACTCATGCCATAATTTCCATAAAATAAATTGCACAATTGTTCATCATGCCCATCATGGCCGGCCACTACTAGTAGGGGGGAAATTTGACATGCAAGTCCCCCCCTTTGTCCACATGCACTAATAGGTCCTCACACATTGACCTATCACATTTTAGAATTTTCTCACATAAGTCCTATTAACTAAATTCACATGAAATCAACCAAATTGAAGCTTGAAATTTTCACACATTCATAATTACATATTCTAGACAATAAGTATCACATTCAAACATTTTGGTGACTCGGTTTAGCGGTCCCGAAACCACTTCCCGACTAGGGTCAACTTTGGGCTGTTACAGAATCAAACTCAACATTTTAGCTAATTTTTTCCCCCTTGGCCGAATATGCATGTCTATTTTGGGGCCGATTTCAACACTTAATACATTCTACAAGTATGGTCACTTGTATTGACTAAACACCCTTTTGTTTCAAGTTCAAAACTTGGCTAATACACACATATATACACTAGTAAAGCATCCTCTCCCTTTCCATCAATTTAACACATGCATTACTCATTAATATACAAAAAATTATATTCGGCCTTAGCACACAACTTCCTAGCCGATTCTTCTCCATCTAGCAACCAATGCACATATGTACTCACTCAAAAATGCTAAAAAGAAGATTCAAGAATCATCAATCCACCATCACATGCATCATTACAAAGCTTTACACTTAGCATGCAAATGACATCAACACAAATCCACCTTAGCCGAACTTAACTCATCTTCATGCCTCATCACCACAACATCAAACATCAACCAAGAATGATGCATCCATGGCCGAGTGTCATTTCCATCACATAGCAAGATTTAGACCATGGGCTAGGTAGAACTCAAGCTAACAACTAAAACATGCATGCATCTCATGGAACATCATCAAACATACCTTAGCCTAGCTACATGCATGGCCGAACCTCTTCAACCTTTCTTTTTCCTTCCTCCTTAAAATTTTTGGCCAAGGATGAACCAAAGGATGAGCACTTTTTTTTTGTTTTTCTTTCTAGTTTCGGCAAAATGGGGGGGGAAGAAACAACCACACACTTTTTTTGTTTTCATCATATTCCCTTTCATTATTTAATTTCCATGCTCATTATTTTATTTTTTTCCACCCATGATGCACCAATCCAACATGTCTATGACATGTCTTGCCCATCACACTTGGTCTACCATGCTTGTCATGGCCGGCCACTACTAGTTAGGGGGGAATTTGACATGCAAGTCCCCCCTTTTTCCACATGCACTAATAGGTCCTTACGCATTGACCTATCACATTTTAAAATTTTCTCACATAAGTCCTATTTGATGAAATTCACTTACAATTAACAAAATTCAAACACGAAATTTTCACACATTCATAATTACATATTCTAGACAATAAATATCACATTCAAACATTTCGGTGACTCGGTTTAGCGGTCCCGAAACCACTTCCTGACTAGGGTCAATTTTGGGCTGTCACAGTTTTCATCCTTTGAAGAATCTTCCATGGGTGGCTGGCCATAAATCAAACAAATTAAGCTGGTTTTTCCTTGATTTTTGGTCAATTTGAGTTTCACAACAACTCAGGACTAAGACTCGGTCAAGTGCCAATCTTCAGGTAAATCTCTAATTTCTTCAACTCTTCAAGGACCTTGTGCAATTAAACCAAAGAGTGGTTTATGGACAGCCATGTGCAGCCAAATTTTGGGTTGACTTGGTCTCCAATTTGGATGGTTTTGTAATCCAAAAAAGCCATGAGACCTGTCCAGAATAAATCAACAAGTTAGAGGACCAAAGAATAAAATTTATCCAATTTAATTAATTAAATAAAACCCAAATTTATTAATGAAATATTTAAAAATTAATAATTAAATATAATTTTATATTTTATTATTTAATTTAGTCATACATGGCCCACTTTATGTCTTAAAAAAATATAATATATTCAAATTATATAAAATAAGCCATTTATTGCATGAAAACTATATAATAAAGCATAAAATCACATTTTAATAATTTCTATATCCTAATTTCATATTTTCACATATTTCATTAATTTATTAAACAATTACTTAGTTTTAGCAACGGATTTAAGTAAAAAGTTGAAAATTTATATAGGAAAAATCCTATATATTTTTCCGTTTACACACCCCAAAACTTAAATCATTGCTCGTCCCAAGTAATGTTTATGCACAGCAAAAGATTTTGCTAAGGCAAAATTGCTAATTGTGCAAGCAGTATCAGTCTTTGTCCCATAATTAGGCATTAATAACTTCATGCGTATAGATCTTCTTAATTAACAAGTAATTCATATGCAAACATTCCTTAAAATTATACTAAGTTTCAAAATATGCCAACATAAATCATAGTTTGCATGTATGTCACAGCTATAGTTAACATTCTTTATTTAACATAATTTCCTATAAACCAAGCAAACAATCACAAGGTTTATTTATGATCTTCATATGTTGATCTTAGGACTTCCTCTCCACTAATGTAGGTGACATAATCATCAAATCAACATGTCTTTTATAAGGTTGTAATGGGGCTCGGTTAAAGGTAAGGATTTTAAGAGATGGGATATTTCGGTTTAAAAATCTTAACCTTTAACTTTGTCATGGTTTTCTCGTAATAAAACCTTTTCCTTTTCCTTTAAGTGAACCTTTGGAACACCCCCAAACTTATTTTGAACTCAAGCTCATACATTTTTTCCTTTTTGGAGATACCGAACTTTTCTTCACTCTTTTTTTTCTTTTTTTTAAGCATGAGCACACACATCTTTATGAAAATTTTCTCAAATGTTGATTCCCAAGACAACTTTAGTTAAGATAGGTGCACAAGATTAGGATACTTTTTAAAAAATGGTAACTGGCTTATAATGTAGGTTTATTGTAAAAACAGGCCTTTAAGCTCAAAATTACAGTTTCAATGGTCTAATATCATAGGGTTGGCTCAAAAAGGCTCAAACGATCCAAAGAAATAGTGTCTATATCATTTAAGATTTTTATGTCCCCTAGGATTTCGCCTCAAGAAAGTTAATAAGTCAATTCTAAAGATATAAACCTTCATGCATGTCTAATCTCAAAAGAAGCAAAGTTTTCATGGCAAACATTACTAAGGCTAATATCATACAAGCATTCCATTCTTCATGATAGCATACTTTCACTTAGATAAAATCATCATTCATATTTGCATACAAATTATCTCAGTAACAAGAATATCTCTAAACATTCATTTATTAAAACTACTTATGAAAGAAATGATTAAAACATACTTGAAATGTAACACCCCAAACCCGGTCTAAACGTTATGACCGAATCTGGTGATGTCACATTGTAACACCCCTTACCCGTATTCGACGCCGGAATAGGGTACAAGGCATTACTAAAAGACATACATTTGCATACGTATTAAAACGAGTTGCAAAATTTCATCCGAATTAAAACATTTAAATTATTAACGTGCTTTTACAATTCTTTACAACATATCCTTGAAATATTATATTCATAACAAATAGGGCCTACGAGACCCGATATTTACTCATGTAATTTAAAGCTTTATTTCCATTTCATTCATTTCACAATTTCTCATGTTCTCAAAATCAATTTCTCAATCCAATATATATATTTCAATCATCTAAGAATATAATTCAAGTTACACGAACTTACGAGGCTAAATTACAGAAATACCAAAATTCAGGGACATTTTGGTAATTTTCTATTTTCCTCGAATTTCCACCCAATCTTGATATAAATTAATATTTCATTCAATTTATTAATTTAAATAATAAAAAAATTCATTTCATACAATTTGGTCACCTTTTGACATCTTTACCAATTTACCCTTAAAATATTACTTTTATTCAATTTAGTCCTTGAACCTAAAACATGCAAATTGGCCATTTTTAATGAGAACTCATGCTAGAGGAAATCACTTATTTTCCTCCTTCTCCTCTCCATTCCACATCCTTAATGTATAATATGCTTATATGTAACATTATCTATAATTCCATCATTTATTTATATATTAATTCAAAGCTGTCCACTTGAGTCATAGTCACTAAATTATTTATATCTTGAGCTACGAAACTCCGAATTAAGATCCGCTAAATTTGTATGAAACTAGACTTACATATCTTCTTACCATAAAAATTTTCCAAATTTTTGGTTTAGCCAATAAGTATAGTTTATTCTTTAAAGTTTCCCTTGTTTCACTGTTTGACAGTTCCGACCCCTCTTCAATAAAAAATAATTATCTCTTTGTACAGAATTTTGATGATGTTTATGTTTGTTTCTATTGAAAACAGACTAATTCATAATTTAGAAATATAAATTTAAGCTGTTAATTTTTTTATTCAATTTTTGATGATTTTCCAAAGTCAGAACAGGGGAACCCGAATTCATTGTGACCTTGTCTCACAAATTTTATTATATCTCATGAGTTACAATTCCATTACTAACACCAATTCTTCTATGAAAAACTAGACTCAATAAGAATTATTTCCATGTTTTATTAATACTCTAATTCTATTTCCACAATTTGTGGTGATTTTTCAAATTTAACCTACTGTTGGTGTCCAAAACTGTTTTAGTGCAAAATGTTGATTACTAGGTGTATAACTCCCTTATTCCCATTTCTCAATAATATTTCCCATCAATTTCACTTAGTTCTCTTCACTAAAATATTAAGAACATAAGAACTTATATAAGAAAACTCTACTATAACATTATTTCCATGCTTTTTCAATAATATGAAACTTAAAAATATATTGAAATCTTGATGTTCTTACCTTATGCTATTGATTTCAATCTTTAACTTAATTTTCTCTCTCCTCCAGCTTCTATTTCTTGAATCTAACTTGATATTCTAGCCCCCCATTATCTCCTTATCAATTTTCTCTCTTAGTGAATTTTTGGTGGGAGAACCAAATTGTAAAGAAAGAAAAACTTCTTTCTTTTCCTCTCTTCTCACATTGGTTGCATGGAAAAGATGAAAATTTTTTCATCATATTTCCTCCCTTTTATATTAATCATTTAATAATAAAATAATACTAAAAATCTTAATAAAATATTAATTAAATAACATTTATCTATTTAATTAATTAAAAATATCACAAACATTATCATTACCTTCTAGAATTCTCTCTCTCTATTTAACCATTTTGCCCTTTATAATCTTTTGAAGTTCCATCATTGAGTCATCACTTAATTTGGTAAAATTGCAATTTAGTCCCTCAAAATTCTTCACCTTTTCAATTTGGTCCTAATTCATTCATTTTCCTTAGTTTCTAGATTATTCCACCCTTAAATATTTACAATATTGGTCCTTTGAATTTTTCGTATTTACACTTTAACCCCTCAAATTTTGAGTATTTACTCTTGGGCAACAAAACTTTTCTCACTTTTGCAATTTAAACCTTTCTTAAATTAATATGTCATAATATATTTCCCAATGTTGACATAACTCAATATTACCCTTTGTATCACTTTATTTCCTTATTTTACTATATCAAAGATATTATCTTACTTTCTTATTGTAGTAATTTTCGAGGTATTACATGAAAGTTTTAAAAGTTTGAGCAATTTATTTGCCTTACCCCCTTTAAAAAGAAGCAATGTTCTCATTGCAAGAACAAAATAATGAATGAAAATTGAACATTAGGTAGAGTTGTAAAGAAAGAGAGGTGAGTCATTAAGACTGCTTAAATACCAAGTCTTCCTAATAACCTAATCCTAGACATGTTCATTCCCGTTACCACATCACTTAGTCTTTATTCTTTCTAAAGAAATGTTAAGTTGTTCATGCTTGCTATGTTTATTTTACAGAAATTAAATCCTAATTACGAAAGAAATAAATTCCTAAAGACCTAAAAATAATTAAATAAATAACAGGACAAGAATCCCCCATTTTATTCTTCTAACTCATTCCCCTTGTCTTTTTTAGCTCCATCTCCACTTGCATTGTCAGTATTTTCAGTCCATGTCTCAAAGATAGCATTTGGGAACTCAGGAACAAAGGTATTAGAGATATTCTTAAAAGTATTTTGAATTGCATCATCTCTAATTTTTGAATATTTCCAGTAAGTTTCTTGTTGATTACTTGCAGAAGTCAACATAGGAGTTGTATATTCAGGTTCAAGAATGTTCGGTTCCTTATCAGATTCTTCCTCTTCAGTGTCTGTGACTGAATAAGCTTCAGTTTCAGTTCCATCTGTTGACTACCCTGTATCCAGCTCAGTTGGGTCTTCTTGCTCACCTTGATTCAGATCATGCACCCTCTCTACTAATCTTTCAAGATCATAATTTGTAATGTATCCTTGAACATATCGCCCCTTCAAATTTGTTTGTGTTTTAACACGGACCCTTAAGCAAAGTAAAGCGATTAATGATGGGAAATAAGCACTTCTTGCCTTCTTTTTAGCACAATCGTGAATCTCCTTGAGGATAATTTTCCCAACATTAATTGACTTTTCTGTCAAAATTGCATATAACAAAAGCATCCATTCTATCGAGATGGTGGAACTATGTGAGATAGGCATAAAACTGTAGTGAACAAAATAAAACCATACCTTTGCTACTGGTTTTAAGTATTCTCTTCGACAAGAATGACTACATACTTTCTTATAATCCATTGGGATCCGGGATTTGTCACAATATCAAGCACTTGTTGAAGAAAATCCCAGTTGATATTGTGCATCATTGGGTAGTACTTATATTCTTCAACATCAGGTAAATTAAACAAATCATTGCTGGACTTAAAAGTAAGAGGTACCTTTTTCTTTCGAACGATGACTTCAGTAGCATCTTGTGTAGTTAAACTAGCATAGAATTCTCGAACTAGTTCATTATCGGGAAATGAACGAGAATCACAAAATCGTTCCCACTTGAGAGCATTAATCTTCTTTCCAATTGGTATAGGAACAACCATTAAATCATTACTCTTCAAGTCAAAACCTTTTTTCGGCATCATAGGTTGATGCTTAAAGATTGACTCAAATCTCTATTTCACTTCTTCATCGATCAAAATCGGGTTTCAAGAGTAGTCTTTGAAGATCTGGTTCTTTTGTGAGACATGGTATATTTTCCTAAAAATTCAGCAGAGTTTCTAGACAAGAAAGAAAAGAGAAATCGACAAAGTAGGTAGAACTTGCTACGGCAAAAAACTTCCAATAGCAAGGATGGTACGACGGCGACGTCTTTACGGCGGCAATAGGGAATTTTAGCAAAAAAGAAGAAAAAAACTAGGGTTTCTTTCGGGATTTGAGGTTGACAACACAAAAGGGAGATTTAGGGATTTTTAGGGTGTAAGCAAATTGCTTTGAGGGATATGAAAATTAGTAGAATGGATAAGGTTTTATATAGGGAAAAATTAGGGCAACATGTAGCAAAAATTTAGCTACATTAAAGTTACTTGGGCGGCAAGTAATGGGTGTGACGGCAAGGCATAGATTTTTCCCTCCTTTTTACTATCTTGGGCCTCAAACTCAGACTGTATCTTACTAAAAAAACTAATTAGTATTTCGGCCAAATTTGACCCCCTTTATTAACATAAAGATTTAAAATTTAAACAGAACAAATGAAATTTAAAAATTTTAAGTCTTAATTAGAAATTTTTTCTTAACAAACTACATTAAATTAATTCCTAAATGTTGGAGGGGTCACAGCGGTCCCGCTTAAGTTCCAATCTCCTTAGACATAATTAATTAAATGTAATAAGTTAAGAAAATAAATTATAATTATTTATTTATTTACAAAATGAGTTCATGAAAAATTAAGGGTCTGCTAATTTGAGCGAGGATTCAATTCGCTCAACTTCACCATCCAATATGTTTGAGATGTTGACCATTAACTTTAAACGTACCTCCATAATTGTTGTATAATTCAATAGCTCCATAAGGATAAACTCGGTAGATGGTATAAGGTTCTTTCCATCGGGATTTAAGCTTCCTAGGAAATAACTTCAACCTTGAATTAAACAATAAAACCTTTTGACCTTTTTTAAACTCGCGAGGTTGTATATGACTATCATGCCATCTCTTTGATATTTCTTTACACATTTTGGCATTCTCATAGGAAAACAACCTCAGCTCTTCCAACTCATCAAGTTGTAACATCCTTCTGTTACCAGTTTGCTAAAGATCAAAGTTCAACTGCTTCAAAGCCTAGTGAGCTTTATTCTCCAACTCTAATGGAAAATGACACACCTTTCCAAAGACTAACCGATAAGGAGTCATTCCTAACGGAGTCTTAAATGTTGTTCGATAGGCCCATAATGCATCATCGAACCTTTGAGACCAATCTTTTCTGCTAGGGTGTACTACCTTCTCAAAGGTACCTTTGATTTCACGATTCACTCTTTCAACTTGTCCATTAAACTGAGGGTGATAGGCAATCGCAATCTTGTGCTTCACATCATACTTGTCAAGCAACCACTTAAGCCATTTGTTCATAGCTCTTGGTGTCCCAAATCGTGCAAACACATGCTTATGTAGGAATCGCATGACTACCTTAGAATCTAACATCTAATCCGGAAAATGGTCCTTCCAAGTGGCTTTGTTCAACTTTCTGTAATCAATACAGATTATCCAATCGGTAACAGTTCTCATTGGAATTAACTCGTTATGATTATCACACTGCACCGGACTTACCCACGAACTATCTGAAATAAGATAAATGATTCCTGCATCTAACCATTTGATCACTTCCTTTCTCACAACTTCTTTCGTAATAGGATTGAGCCTCCTTTGCAAATCAATCCGAGCTCTTTCACCTTCTTCTAAAATTATTTTATGCATGCAAAAAGAAGGGCTTATACCTCGAATATCAGCTATGGTCCAACCAATTGCTTTCTTAAATTTCTTTAGAACAACAATTAGTTGTTCCTCTTGATCTTTCGTCAGTTCCGCTAAAATAATCACAGGCAAAGTAGAACAATCACCTAAATAAACGGATTTCAAATGGGAAGGAAGTACATTTAGTTCGAGTTTAGGTGGTTCTTCAATTGACAACTTGGGTTGCATAAATTTTCTGACTTCTAACTCCATCGGTTCAAACTTTGTGGATTGAATAAAATTTCCTAGATTGGCTTCCATCAAAGCCATGTTTTCTTTACCTTCTTCATCCTCCAAAGGGTCAAGATCTAAGGATTTCTCTAATGGATCTTCTTCAAAATTCCTTTCCATAGAAACCAAGGTTTCTATCTCTTCCATAACTGAACACTCCTCTACCGGATCAGGAAATTTCATCGCTTTAAGAATGTTAAAGGTTACCTGATCATTTTGAACTCGCATGGTGAGTTCTCCTTTCTGCACATTAATTAACATTCTTCCCATGGCTAAGAAAGGTCTCCTAAGGATGATCGATACTTATTTGTCTGCTTCAAAATCTAAGACAATGAAATCAGCAAGAAAAATAAATTTATCAACTCTTACTAAAATATCCTCGATCTTTCCTTCAGGATATGCTAAAGATCGATCCGCTAGCTGAAGCATCACAGCTGTAGGTCTTACTTCACATATCTCTAACGTCTTGAAAATAGACTTAGGCATCAAGTTGGTACTTTCTCCTAAGTCACACAAAGCTTTACCACAGTAAGATTCACAAATGTTACAGGGTATAGTAAAGCTTCCTGGGTTTTTCAATTTCGGTGGCAGTTTGTTCTGCAGGAACGCACTGCACTCCTTTGTCAAGGCAACAGTCTCATACTCACTCAGTCGTTTCTTCTTGGACAGTATATCCTTTATAAACTTCACATAATTTGGCATCTATTTTAAAGCCTCCACCAATGGAATATTGATGTGTAACTGCTTCAGAACATCCAAAACCTTCTTGAATTGCACCTCATATTTTTGCTTGTTTTGCTGCAACCTTTGTGAATATGGAGATGATGGAACTTTCAGTTGAACCGAACAACTTTTCTGAGTAGGTAAATTTGCATCCAAAGAAGATGTTAAAATATCTGAATTCACTAAGTCAGGGTTTACCTTGTCAGACTTTGCAGTTTCTGATTCCTTTGGGGTAGGAACTTCAATAGCTGGTTGATTCTTCTCAACAGGCTTATCTTCGACATCAATCAATCGGGGTTCTAGAATTTTACCACTTCGCAATGCCACTGCCTTGATATGTTTTTTACCTAAATTTCTTGGATTCTCAGTATTGCTTAGCAAGGTTCCTTGTGGTCTATTACGTAGCTCTGTAGCTAATTGACCCATTTGGTTTTCCAAATTTTTTAGTGTTGCTACTTGGCTTTGGATCAAAGCGTCATTCTTTGCCATGTACGCTTTCAACGAGTTCTCCAAACTGTTTGATGCCTTAGCTTGAGGTGGTTTTGGAGCTTGCTGATTAAACCCATGAGATTGGTTGGGTCTTTGCTGCAATAAGTGTTTGGTCTATTTCCTTGGTTGCTCCAAGAAAAGTTAGGATGATTATACCATGAAGGATTGTAGAAGTTGGACTGGACTCCTTGTCCACTCCTATTTTGATATTGGTTCCCCCACATAGTACACTGACTCAGGATTTGATGGACAATTCTCAAAAGAATGAACTTTCACATAGTACACACAGAAAACTATTTCAAACGGACTTGGTAGTTAAGCTGCAAAATTATTAGTACTATTAGCGGTTAACTGTTTTAACATAGAGGAAATAGACGATACCTGATCTTATAACGAAGTGAGAGAGTCAACTTCATGAACTCTGGCTACATGTCTTCCTGAAGCTATTCGATTTGTTGGCCATTGATAGTTATTACTCGCAATCCTCTCAATGATCTCATAAGCCTCATTATAAGACTTAGACAAAATTGCACCATTCGCAGAAGCATCTACCATCAATCTTGTATGTGCATTGAGACCATTATAGAATGTCTCTAACTGGATACAATGACGAATCCCATGATGGGGACACTTACAAAGTAACTCTTTAAATCGCTCCCAAGCCTCATACAAAGACTCGTCATATAATTGTTGAAAAGTTATGATCTCGTTCCTTAACTTAGTGTTTTTGCCAGGTGGGAAATACTTAACCAAAAATCTCTCTGCTAATTCTTGCCATGTAGATATGGAACATGGTGGTAATAAATTGAGCCATGCTCCTGCTCAATCTCGCAATGAGTATCGAAATAATTTCAACCTCAATACGTCTTCAGTTACACCGACTACCTTGAATGAATCACTCACCTCCATAAATAATCGAAAGTGGAGATGTGGATCTTCCGTGGGCATGCCACTAAATTGGCCCACCGTTTGTCACATTTGACACATCACTGGTTTCAATTCAAACTGGGTTGCCTCAATATCTAGCCTTCTAATTCCTGTGTTTAACTCACTAAAAAGTGGTACATCATATTGTCTGATGCATCGATCCCTATCATCGGCAATGAGGATGAGATTTTGTACATGATCAGCTTCATTACCTTGGTCTTGATTCTAATTTCAAAGGTCTATCTCGACTTGTGTTTGAGCTATTCATCCACGTCTTCTTTGTCTGAAAGTTTGCTCAATTTTAGGGTCTACAGGAAGTAAACCGATAATCCGATCTATGCTCATAAACACCTAAAAAGACAATCACAAAAATAAAAAAAAATAAGTTAGTAATGTTAGAAATAAATCAAATTAAAATTAAATAATTTCACGAAAAAAATGACTATGGCAACAGTTGACAGTCCCCGGCAACGGCGCCAAAAACTTGTAACGTTAGGTTTTTGCAAGTGTACACAGTCGTTATGAAGTAATAAGTAAGTATCGAGTTATCGTCTCCACAGGGATTGTATTTGTGCTAAGTCACTTGATTTATAAAATTATATTAACAATTTGGTAAATAAAAACACAATATAGTTGAGAAGTGGTAATTAAAATATATTAAACTAAATGCAATGATCCCTAATACAAATTATCCTAAGTATGCAAACTATATGAATGAAATAGATTTTAGTAAAATTAAACACAATTTGCAACAATTATAACATAAATAAACTAGGATAATTACTTTAATTAAACTCAATTTATTATCAAAATGCTTAATAACATTCAGAAAAATATTCCATGACAACTCGATCTTTCATGAGTTTGGAAACCAAATAAGGTTCTTTCGGAATCCTTTACTTAGTAAATACGCATTTTATGATCCTTATTTACTAAAGGCTTCCTAGCATTCGTGTGAGATAACAGGGACGTGTTAGGTTTGAAAAAATTTAATCACACAAATCTAAAAACTATGCAGATAATAGAGCTTGGTTACAGTTGTTATGCAACCTAAAATTTAATCAGGTTAGGATCTAAATTGAGCATGCACATTTCAATTATGCGTCCATTAGCTGTTTTCTGGTTAGGATCACTCTGCTAATTCAGGTGCATCTCAATCACGTATGAACGAAATACAAACTTGATTTTAATTGAACGCGTGATTGATTTAGGCACAAACATTATAAGCATGAATCAAATAAATATTATTTAACCAAAGCAATCAGCGTAGCTTAAATAAAATTAAGCTAACATTGTTGTAAACAAGAACAAATAACACATGGCAATCATCTTTAAATTAAATTAAAGATAAGAAAGACTAAACCCAATTCAGAGTGGCTGTCACCCAAGGCTTTGACTGACGAGATTCCTTCGTTCTTTGCTTTGCTCCTTTGCTGATGGTTCTCCAAGGTGGCCAACCAAGGGTTCTTTAAGAGGTTTAATTGCTAAAATCTCTATGAAGAGATGATGCTAGGCGTGGGAATGGGAAAGGCTAAGGGAGAATGATGCTTGAGGGATGATTGAAGAATGATTGTGGGATGATTGAAGAATGAATGAGAGGGTCTTATTTATAGGTGAGGAGAGGGGGATAGTTTACTAAAAATAGGAGTTTTCATCCTTTGAAGAATATTCCATGGGTGGTTGGCCATAAATCAAGCAAATTAAGCTAATTTTTCCTTGATTTTTGGTCAATTTGAGTGCCACAACAACTCAGGACTGAGACTCGGTCAAGTGCAAATCTTCAGGTAAATCTCTAATTTATTCAACTCTTCAAGGACCTTGTGCAATTAAACTGAAGAGTGGTTTATGGATAGCCATGTGCAGCCGAATTTTGGGTTGACTTGGTCTTCAATTTAGACAATTTCGTAATCCAAAAAAGCTATCAGACCTGACTAGAGTAAATCAACAAGTTAGAGGACCAAAGAATAAAATTTTTCCAATTATGTAACAACATAAGCTTGAGTTTAATAATTCATAACAACAAAAGCATAAGCATGAGTTTGGTAATTCTAAGTTAAGAAATGTAATTAATCTAGCACAATTAGGTCATATTGATTAAAATCACCTTTTGAAATCATGCATTGGAACTTTTATTTTATTTTTTTATTCTACTTAGTTAAAATCCTAGTTTTTAATCACCTCCTCAAATCAAAATATTTTTCTTCCCCAAAGTGTTTTTAATTGCATTCATAAATAATTCTTTTCACACTCCCTGCGGGTATGATAACTCGACATTTATTTGTCATTTTATAATTTGTTGCGATTGTGTACACTTGCACATTCCCATCGTTCTAGTGATGATAGGTGTTGAATGGCCAAATTGGCATATTTGAGTGTGATTTTGGTATATGAACATTTTGGTAGGTTTTGGCATAGATTTAGTTACAAAGGTTGGTTGATTACTGGCTAAATTATGCAAATGTATAAACATGTTTGGTTGTTATGGTTGAGGTATCTTCCTTTGCATATTGGTTGTATGAACAAATACGATGGTGATGTAGCTTGAATATGCATGTGTTAGGTACATGTTACATGCTTGAAAATAGGAGCAAATGGCTTGTATAAGTGGTCATGTTTTGGGTGAGGAAATTGACTTGAAAATGGTCTATTTTTCGTCCACATAGCCTAGGGCACGGGTGTGTGTCTCATCCGTGTGTTACACGGCCTAGCACATGCCTATTTTTCATCCATATAGGTTTCAAAGGCTTGCAAGTAAGGCAATTACATGGCCTAGCACATGGCTTGGCACACAGGCGTGTGGCTTGGTCATGTAACCCAAGTTAGTGAGTTACACGGGCACAGACATGGGATGGGACACGGCTACGTGTCTCTATTTCGAAGGCCTACATGACCTAAAACACGAGCGTGTGTCTTAGCCGTGTGAGTCATACGGCCTGGCCACACGGTCGTGTGACCCTTGCAGTGTGAATTTTTCTATTTCTTTCCAAGAAGTCTTACTTGTTTCCTATATAATCCCGAATCATTTCTAAAGCAATTCTGAGGCCTCAAGGGCATGGAATAGGGACATTATGCATGAGTTTGATTGATATTACCATGATTTATGAAATGTTTTTTATTTGAAAGATTTGAGTTACATTTTTTTGGTAATGCTCCGTAACCTTATTCAGGCGACGAATGTGGGTTAGGGATGTTACATTTAATGGTATCAGAGCTACTGTTTAGCCAATTCTCAGACTAAACGTAGCGTGTGTGAGTCTAGAAATACATGCCATTATATAACCTGTGATAGTGTGATAACTCCTGATTCATTTTGAAATATGTTTTCATATAGCTATGACATCCAATCGAGCCGACTCTAATGAAGTTGAATATAACGTACAAACCTTCATTCACGAAGCAGCGTCGAGTGGTATAAGGCCTGTATCTAAGGTCTGGGGAGGATAGGCTAAGGAAGCCTTCTTCTAGATGATTAATGAATGGTTTACTGAGTTCGTACAAATGGACCTGGCTACTCAATGACCTCCACCCCTACCCATTCCACAACCAGTCCTCGTGGTTCCTCAAGGTTGGAACCTATGTGAGTTGTTAAGCTGCAAGTTGATAAAATCCATAAATATGTGGCTGAAGAATTTCGAGCTATTGTTGATGATGATCTAGAGAGAGCAAAATTATGGTTAGAGAACACAATTAGGATTTTCGACGAGTTATCTTTTTCACCGGCAAAGTGTGTAAAATGTGTTGTATCTCTACTGAAAGACTTAGCTTATCAGTGGTGGAACACATTGGTTTTAGTTGTGCCGAGAGAGCATATAGATTGGGAATTCTTCCAAACCGAGTTCAGAAAGAAATATTTAAGTTAGAGATTTCTTGATCAGAAATGCAAAGAATTCCTACAGCTTAAACAAGGTCGTATGTCAGTGTCCGAGTATGAAAGGTAATTTGTTAGATTAAGCAAATATGCCTAGGAATACATTCCAACTGAAGTTGCTATGTGTAAGCGGTTTGAAGACGGGTTTAATGAAGACATAAAGTTGTTAGTCGAAAAACTTGAACTGAAAGAATTTGTTGTTCTAGTTGATAGAGTGCACAAAGCCGAAGAGCTTAGCAAAGAAAAGATAAAAGCTGATTACGAAACTCGAGATTCAAGAAAGAGATCAACAGGAAATTCATATCAGTCAGCATCGAAGAAATTGAAAGAACATCATAACCGTTCGACTGCTTCAGTGGAATATTCTGGCAGAGATTGAGGCAAACAACATGCGATTTCAAAAGCTCAAGCTACGTCTATAGTGAGCTTTGGTAGTGTTAAGGTCAATAAGCCCGATTGTCAATGACATGGACGTTGACACTTTGGGGAGCATAGGATGAAAGACAGGGCATGTTTCAGATGTGGTTTGCATGAACATTTTATTCGAGATTTCCCTAAGTTACTCGAAAAAGAAAAATTTTAGACTGTTCGATTGAGTAACACAGCTGCAAGAGGGTGACCACCGAGGAACCCTAAAAATATGGATAATAGTCGTAGTGGGACCAAGGTTTCTACTGTGAGATTCGAGGCATGAGCACCGGCTAGAGCTTACACGATCTGTGCACGAGAGGAGGCTTTAGCACCAAATGTTATTATTGGTACATTTTCTATCTTTGACACTAGTTTACTATTTTGATTGATTCGGGATCAACCCATTCGTATGAATGCATAAATCTAGTGTCAAGTAAGAATTTACTTGTTGAGTCCACTGAATTCGTGGTTGAAGTGCCGAACCACCTAGGTCAGTATGTGCTAGTTGATAAGACCTGCAAGAACTGTCCTTTGATGATTCGGGGTTGTAACTTTTTGGCCGATTTGATGTTGTTACCATTTGATGAGTTTGACGTAATTTTTTTATGGATTGGTTAACTCTACATGATGCTATTATGAACTGTAAACAAAATCTTATCGTATTAATGTGTCAGAATGATGAAAAGCTTTATATTGAACTAGATAGTTTGATTGGTATACATAATGTTATTTCAGCTATGTCATCTTAGAGATCTATTAGAAAAGGTTGTGACACATACCTTGCTTACATATTTGATTCTAGAGTTTCTGAGTTAAAGATAGAATTAGTTCTAGTGGTTTGTGAGTATCCAGATATGTTTCCAGAGGAGTTACCTAGGGTACGGCCGATCAGAAAGGTTGAGTTTGCAATTGAATTAGTACTGGGAACATTACCGATATTGACAGATCCTTATAGAATGGCTCCTACTGAGTTGGAAGAGTTGAAGGCGTAGTTCCAAGAGTTGACTGATAGGGGTTTTGCTCGACCCAGTTTTTCACCTTAGGGTGCACCTGTTTTATTCGTGAAAAAAAAAGACAAATCTATGAGATTATGTATTGATTACCGCCAGCTCAATAAAGTTACAATCAATAATAAGTATCCATTGTGGCGAATTGACGATTTGTTTGATCAGTTGAAAGATGCAATGATATTTTTGAATACTGATTTTTGTTCTAGTTATTACCAGTTGGGAGTTATAGATTCTGATGTGCTGAAAACTGCATTCAGGAGCAGGTACAAACAATATGAATTTCTTGTGATGTCATTTGGTTTAACTAATGTACCTGCATTATTTATGTAATTTATTAATACAATTTTCAAATAGTATTTCGGCCGATTTTATAACATGTAACATCCCAAACCCGGCCTAAAAGTTAGGGCCGAATCTGGCATGTCACATTGAAGTGTTTTTCGAAAAACATGTTTTCATTAAAAACTTTTCTTGCCATTTAAAAATTTGTATAAAACCTCAGTTTGCATTTGTTTATTTTCAATCGAGGTTTATTAAAAAGTTATTACCTTCAAAACCTTATTGTTACAGAAGCTTAATTTAAAGCAAATGATCTACAAAAACGTGATATTTAAAAATTGAGGTGCAGAAACGTAATGTTAGAAAATGGTTATGGTTTTGGAAAGCCGTGTTCTACTTCTAGCAGATATAAATCACAATCACATCAAATCCAAAATTTAAAATCCAGACATTATAAAGGCCTTATTAGAAACCGAGTCAAAATCAAATTGCTTAAGTAAATGAGCAAAATATAATAAAACAAGTGCAGTTGTGTGGCCCTCTCCAAGTCTCTCACAGCTCCGAACGGTCTAATGCTGGGGATTATCTGAAAGGTTAAAAAAGGGGTGAGTTTACGAAAACTCAATGTGTAATCCCCTTATTAAAAAAATAGAATCAGTCTAGGCCTATGCCCTTAATAGTAACAGTATCAGTGTGGGCCTTAGCCCAATACGATAACGGTGGCAAATGGCCTTAGCCCCCATCAGCCTCGGTTTGGCCTGAGCCCATATCAAATGGCACATAACACATATATTTGGGCCTAAGCCCATCTCAATATCAGAATCAGTATATGCAATGCATAAATACCCATACCAACCCTGCACTCCATCTCTTGTCCAATCCTACACTGCTGTGGGGATTAAATCGACCCACCCATCCCTACACTCCTTATGTAGCACCGGTTGTGGCACTAACCAATATTACAGCAAAGCTACCAATCACATAATCGACTAAAAGCCATCGGTGGGTCCACAGTCGACTCATGCGACCCTCACATATCAATCACTTCCTCTAATACAAGTATGCAGTATGTCGTGTATACAGTATGTCATACCCAGTACAGTCATATGAATATCATAAAGCAAAACAGTCAGACATAGCATAAGGCCATGATAGTCATTGCATCTCCTAGGGGTATAATGGTCATTTTACCCTATAGGGGTATTTCAATAATTTTACACATCGAGAGTATTTCGGTTATTTTACCCTTCGGGGATATTTTGGTCATTTTACCCTACGGGGGTCTCAGTGCAGATATCAATCCCTTGGAAGGTCCGCAGTCGTGTCGAGCAACTCAAGTAACCTAAATGGTCATAACAGTGTAAATGGGCCCAAGGCCCATTACTCGGCCCAAGTGGGCCCACACTTTCGTGTGGCCCGTTTAGCCCAGATTTCGCCACGGCTATAAGATTTACATAGCCCAGTCCAATATTCACCACTTAACATGGATTTCATTTATGTGGAGCCCACAAGCCCATTGAGCCCACATGGCCCATCTCGGCCCAACATGGCCCAAAACGACCTAAGAGCACGAGAATGCTCGTGGTGGCCTCTACAATCTAACACCATGTTTCGTGGGCTCGATTCACCACACGAGCGCTCACATGCCCATGTGGCCTCAATCACTGTATTTTCAGCTTTTTGGCTTTTCAGCTTTTGCTAATTCACAGAAGAGACAATGTGATTACACACATTTCACGAAAGCTAGCGAAACACCTCTTGGCACCAACCTACATTGATTTGAATATTCGGTTAGCCTTTCAATAAACAATATTTTCATGTACTTAAACCACACTTAAACAATCATCACCTACCACGATTATAAGAAATATGGCATACTCTTCTATGATTCTTGGCCAAGGCACGATTCCACGTTCTCGATGATTATCTGCTCAAGCAACGATTTTTATCAAATGGACATGGTTACTTGAATATGATTTAAGAAAAATCCAACACCAAAATCACAACACAATCGGCCTACCAACCAACTTACCCCAACGATCAAACGATTGGTGAAGGGAAGATTTGGAACACCTCCACACACTAGAGAATCCTTTTTTCTCTTCTCGAGATTTTAACACCCGAAATCGATGATGATGAAATCGGTTAGAAAAGCTTAGGTATATTCGGCCAAGCACAATAGATAGAGGATGGTAACTGAAAGTACACAAAAAAGCCTTGAAGAAATCGGTTGGCATAGGGAGACTGGGAAGCAGAGAAGAAGAAGATGGTGAGTAGGTTCAGCTTTGAAAGAAAATAGAAGAATAGAGGGAAGAGAGAAGAGAGAAGAGAAGAGAGGAGAAAGCAGGAAAGTTTGGTACTCAGGAAAACCAAGACTAGTTGACACAATACCCAAAACTCCAAACTGGCACAACACTAACACCCTAAAAATGCTCTCAAGTTGCCAAAAATCCCACAAAAGAGACTCTTAGCCGAAATTTACATACACAAGCTTCCCCAATCGGCTACAACTCTCCCTAATATGAATTCCTTGATTTTCTCCCAAATCTCCTCCTTGATTTGCTCCACAATTCCATCCAAGACCAATTCAAACTTTACCTTACAGAGTTCAAAACCACCTCAAACTCCTGCCGCCTCATAATTGCAAAATAATTATCCTTTTTGCTTGCAATGGTATTCGAACCCAATCCCCCCTCAATAGCTCAACACACCACTTGCCTCCTTGCCACAAGCTCTTTTGTGACACATTTTATCTTCAAATAATTAAAAGGTCTAAAGGCCAAAGTCTAGTTTCCTTTAAAAGAAAAACCAAAATAAATTGCAAGAGCCAAGACTTGAACCCAAGCTCCCTTGCAACCTTAATGATGCCACAACCACTAGACCACATGCTTCCTTATGACATTTTCTTAACACAGATTACCAGGACTTTTCCAACTCCTCTCAGGACCCTTAACAACTAAAGTAGAAAGATGTTTGTGCACAGATTCCTCACTGTTCCTTTGCTCAAGGCCCAATACTTCTAGGCCCGAAATTTGGGGTGTTACATAACACCTCTAACCCATATTCGACGCCAGAGTAGGGTTACAAAGCATTACCGAACAAATAGAATAGTAAACAAGTCAATTCATACATCAATGTGAACATAATCTAATTACAATTGAATACATTTATGATGTCCCTTAATCAAGCCCTCGAGGCCTTAAAAATACTATAGAAATAGTTAGGGACTAAATCAAAAACATTTGGAAATTTTAGGAAAAAGTTGAAAAATTTGGACTGCAAGGATCACACAGTCGTGTGACTCACACAACTGAGACACATGCCCGTATCTCATACCGTGTGGACATTCAAAATAGGGACACACAACCATGTCCCAACCCGTGTTCATACCCATGTAATTCACTGAATTGGGTCACACAGCCAAGCCACTCGCCCGTGTGCCAAGTCATGTCACCTTTGAAATGGCCTCACACGCCCATGTGCCAGGTCGTGTGCTAGGCTATGTAACTGTCTGACTTGTACAACTTGAATCTACAAGAAAATGGCCAAAATCAAGCCATTCCTCTCACCCTTCTTAAGCACAATCCTAAGTACACCTGCACACATGATCAAAGCTTCAAAACATGCTTCAAACCTGCATAAAATGATACATACATTAAGCTAATAACCCATACAACCAATATGTCATTTAAGCACCTCAAACATAACCAATAAATGTACCAAAACATAAGCATTCTTAACCATTCATCAACTAACTTATTTCTAACCATACCATTCTAGATTCAATACCACATCTTAGCTATACTAAATTCACTTCAAAACATACTAACTTGTAATCTTAACATGCATCACATAACCACTTAACACATATTTTTCAAGATATCAAAAGTACCAAAATGGTATCATCCAAACAACTTACACAACCAAATTCTTACTTAATTATTTACATAACCAAAACATGAATATCAACATTCAAACCTATTACATGCCATATAATCTGGAATAAACGTTCAAAAAACTATCGAATTAAGCAGGATAGTGTGACATGAATGTCGATTTGACCGTCCAACTTTTAGAGTATCTATAATGACATTAAACAACACAAGTTAGCTTAATGAAGCTTCGTAAGTCCGACAAGTTGAACGATAAATCTTACCGAACTAGTTATGATAATTCAAACAATAATAATCATCCAATATAACTCCCTGTCATTCACAGCTTCAATTGATAAATTCATCCATTTTCAAATCAATATGAAATGAATAACATATCTTTCAAATTCATTAAAAATATTACCTTACCGAGAATTTTCCATTCGAAGAACAACTTACAGGTAAGAGTAAATCGTGAAAAAATGCTCATAAGATCTGAACAGAAGCTCGAAAGAGCTGAATATAAGCTCATAAGAGCTGAACAGATGCTCGAAAAAGCTTATCAAATGCTCATAAGAGTTTAACAAAAGCTTAAAAGAGTCGATCCACCCAAATCACGCCAAACAGAAAGTATAACGCTAGAGTTCGAAACAAATGCTGAACCTTGGTTTACTTGGGTAATATACCGATATCTCCCTTCAGTACCATCTCCACTCCAAATCCTCGTAATACACCAAAACACGAATGTACTCTATCCCGCGTTCAATTTCAAACGAACATCAAATTCAATATTATAATTCAAACAATGATTCATTACCAGAAATGGAATATATATTGTATCATGTAATATCAATCACTTATTCATATAAAAGTTCATTTTTAACTGTACGAACTTACCTGGACTAAATTGTAGAAACTGCAGAAGTTCAGGGACTATTTCGCTAGTTTTCCCTTTCCACAAGTATCTATGAGATCTTGATCTAAAATGTAAAATTACTCATTTATTAGCATATATTTCATTTCCAATAAATTTTACAATTAATACCCTTTTTTTAATTTACACAATTACCCTAAACTTTTATAATTTTTGCAATTTAGTTCCTTAACACGAAATTCATCAAATTAACCATTTTTTCAAGTCAATATTTTATCCAAATATACTAGGACCTCAAACAGTCCCTAATAAATGTCAAATTCACTTTTAAACCCTAAATTTTTAACATTTTCACAATTTAATCCTAAAACTAAAATCTAACAAAAATCACTTTACAAATTCATCAAATAGCATAATCAAAGCTCCGAATACATGGTATTCATAAAAACCATTCAACATTCATCAATGGAAACTTCCAAAATTTTTACAGAATAAAAAACGAAGGTGAAAATGGACTTACATGCAAGCTTTTATGCTCGACCAATTGTAAAGCTTCCAAAAATGGTGAAAAATTCCTTAGGTTTTTGGCAAGAAGATGAAAAGATGATAAATTTGACTTTTGTTTTTTTTACATTAATTTATTTACTAAATTACCTAGTTACCCTTAATTAGAACCTTTTAAAAACCCATTATGGTCCATTAATAATCAAATGGGCTAATTATTATTTAAGCCCCTTTTTATTCTATATTTAAGCTATTAAGTCTATGAAATTCAATATTTACTAAAATTTTCACCTTTCAATTTAGTTCTTTTCTTTTAATTAATTATATAAACATTAATATTTCTAAACCAAATTTTAATACGACTATAATGACTCTATAAATATTCTAAAAACAAAATTTACGAGTCAACACAAAGGAAATTTTTGGTCCCGAAACTACTATTTCGTCACCACTAAAAATCGGGTTGTTACAACACTCCCCTTTAGGAAATTTCGTCCTCGGTTTTCCAGGTAGCTTCTTCGGTACCATGATGATGCCACAAGAATTTTACTATTAGAACTCGTTTGATTCGCAGTTTTTTAACTTCCCGAGCTAAAATTCTCATTGGTTCTTCTGAATACGTCAGATTTTACTATAGCTCAATCTCACCATGAGTAATCACATGCGTAGGATCAGATCTATACCGTCTCAGCATTGATAGGTGGAAAACATTATTGATTTTCTCGATTTTAGAGGGCAAAATTAATCTATAAGCTACAAGGCTGATTCTTTCAATAATCTCGTACGGTCCTATAAATCTCAGACTCATCTTTCCTTTTTACCAAAACGCAACACTTTCTTTCATGGAGAAACTTTTAGGAAAACTCGATCGCCAACCACAAATTCTATATCTTTTCTTTTCAGATCCGCGTATGATTTTTGACGATTAGATGCAACGTTCAAGCAATCTCGACTAACCTGAACTTTGTCTTCAGTTTCTTGGATCGAATCAATTCCCACCATTTTGAATTCACACAATTTAGACTAATACAATGGTGTTTTACATTTTCTCCCATAGAGAGCTTCAAATGGTGTCATTTTTATACTGGATTGATAACTATTATTTTAGGCAAATTCAACTAACGGTAGGTACTTTTCCTAGTTACCTTCAAATTCGAGAATACAACATCTCAGTATGTCTTCCAGAATCTAAATCACTCGTTTTGATTGTCCATCAGTCTTAGGATGAAAGGCTGTGCTGAAATTAAGCTTAGTGCCTAGAGCCTCGTGAAGTTTGCTTTAAAATCTCGATGTAAATCTTGAATCTCAATCTGAAATAATAGATATCTGAACTCCTTGTAATCTCACAATCTCAGATACATATAGTTTCGCTAATCTCTCAAGTGAGAAGTCTGTTCTAACCGGAATAAAATATGTTGATTTAGTCAATCTATCAACAATCACCCAGATTAAATCTTTCTTTCTGGGAGTTACAGGTAAACCAGATAAAAAATCCATTGTGATTCGTTCCCACTTCCATTAAAGAATCATAACAGGTTGTAGTAAACCCGGCGACACCTGATGTTCTTCTTTCACCTGTTGACAAATCAAGCATTTAGCTACAAATTGACAAATTTCTCGTTATATACTTGGCCATTAGTACATCTGTTTCAAGTCACAATACATCTTCGTGCTGCCTGGATGAATAGAGTATGTACTACTGTGAGCTTAAGACAAAATATCATGTTTCAATTCTAAATTATTCAGAATGCAAATACTATCACGATAACACAATGTACCATTATCATCAACATTGTACTCTGTACTCAAATCATCCTGAACCAATTGCCGTTTCATCATCAACCTCGAATCTTCATTTTGGAATTCCTAAATTTGTTGTAGAAATAGGGGTTTCATTTTCAACTCTGTTAATACAGAACTATATTCATTCAGAACTAAGTGAGCGTTCAATGCTCGAAGTACAAACAATGAAGACTTTCGACTGAGTGCATCTGCAACTACATTATGCTTTCCTGAGTGATAATCAATAACCAGATCATAATCTTTCAGTAGCTCTAACCATCGTCTCTATCTCAAATTCAATTCTTTTTGAGTAATCAAATACTTTAAACTTTTGTGATCTATAAACATGTGACATTTCTCGCCGTATAAATAATGTCTTCAAATCTTCAAAGCGAATACAATCGCGTCTAGCTCGAGATCATGAGTAGGATAGTTCTTTTCATGCGACTTTAATTGACGAGAAGCATAAGCTATTACTTTCCCTACCTGCATAAGCACACAACCTAAACATTGAGAGAAGCATCACTATAAAAAACATACTCTACTCCAGATTCAGGCTGAGTCAACTCTGGGGCTCCCGTCAACATGTTCTTCAACTGATCAAAACTCTGTTGGCACTTATTGGACCAAACAAATTCAACATTTTTTTGTAATAATCTAGTCATTGGTGAAGCAATAATCGAAAAGTTTTTAACAAAACATCGATAGTAACCTGCTAAACCTAGAAAAGTTTGCACTTTTAAAACATTTTTCGGAGTCTTCCAATTCATCACAGTAGAAACTTTACTCGAGTCAACTCGGATTCTGTCGACTGATACTATGTGACCCAAAAATCCAACCTCTCGAGGACAGAATTCACATTTACTAAATTTTACATACAACTATTTTTCTCTCAAAGTCTGTAGTACGATTCTCAGATGTTGAGCATGCTCGGATTCTGTCTTGGAATAGATCAATATATCATTAATAAATACAACAACAAATCTATCCAAATGAGGTTAAAAAACCCAATTCATTAAATCCATAAAAGGAGTAATGGCATTAGTCAAACCAAATGGCATTACCAGAAACTCATAATGACTGTAACAAGTTATAAAAGTAGTCTTTGACACATCACAGTCTTTAACCTTCAATTGATAATACTCGGATCTAAGATCTATCTTCGAGAATAGTGTGGAACCATTCAATTGATCAAATAAAACATTGATACGTGGAAATGGGTATTTATTTTTTATCGTGACTTTTTTCAACTGCCTATAGTCTATACACAATCTCAAAGAGCTGTCTTTCTTTTTCACAAACAACACAGGTGCACTCCAAGGAGACACGTTTGGGCGATGTAACACCCTAAACCTGACCTAGACATTATGGCTAAATCTGGCAATGTCACAAGGAATTGGATTTGAAGACAAGATTGTCAAGTTAAAACCGTTACAGTTAGTTAGCTTTTATTTAATTCAAAATAATAAGTACTAGTTGATTTGCCTTAAAACTTGTCTATTAACGGAAGCTTTTGTAACCAATTATTTTTGGGAAAATCATTTCTATTTATGAAAACCTTAGTTTTTATAAAAAAAATTGTGTTTTGTTGAGTTATAGTTTTTAAAAAAATCCATAAAAACAATATAAAGTCTCAATTTTAAAGCCAACTAGTCCATAGTCCAAAAGTTACCTCAAAAACCCCAAATAAGTAATAAAATTCTAGACATTAATGAAAAATAGTCTAAAATTTACGTGTGGCCACTGTCGAGTCCTCCGCTGCACTGACCCGTCAAGTCTGGGGATTACATGTACAGATTAAATAGAAAAAGGATGAGTTTTCGCAAACTCGGTATGTAATCCTCACAGAAAACATGCTTACAGATATTCAACAGAATTCAATTAGATACAATATGGGGCCTAGGCCCATCACAAAATCAGTTTAGGCATTAGCCCGTTCAGATACAGTCTTAGAAATACATTAGTGCCTTGGCCCATGTCAGATACAGAATGTAGATACAGTAAATCGGAATCCTACCCACCAGCCTATACACACCATCTCTGTCCAACCCTATATGCCATGTGGAGATTAAATCAACCCACCCATCCCTACATACCCTGCTGTACCGAAATGCGGCACATAATCAGAAGGTTGCAGCTAAGCTGCCAGATAATAGGCTTAATAGCCTTTCAGAAACTTCCTCCAAATATCATAAACCCACCCCGATGCAAAGCAACATAAAAAATATGTCATGCCATTATGCAATTAATAGTACATACATTCAGGTATCATAAGTCATGCTCGGTATAGAAATTAGTCAGACAGATCACACATATAGGGTTTTAAGTAAAGCTTACTGACCCTACATTAGGTCCACAGTCGACTTGGGCAACACATGCAACCTTACAGAACATTTCAGAAAAATGGGCTCACACGCCCATGTGGCCCACTCGGCCCAAATTGGCCTTGGCTGCGTGATCCATTTTTAATGTAACCCGTGCTAGTTAATTATTCATATATGTATCACTATTCACTGATATGTTCCTTCAAAGCTGTCTACTTAGTCACTGTTACTCAATTTTTTATATCTTTAGCTACAGAATTCCGAATTAAGATCCGCTTGATGTCTTTGAAACTAGACTAAAATACCTTTCTACCATAAAATTTTTAAAATTTTTGGTTCAACCAATAAGTACAGTAAAATCTTCAAGCTTACCCATGTTCTACTGTCTAACAGCTTCGACCCTTCTATGCTAAAAATTAATTATCTCTTAGTACAAAATTTGGATGAAGTTTCCATTTGTTTCTATTGAAATTAACTCATTACTAATTTAAACATGTAAATTTTAACCCCTAATTGTTTTTCTCCATTTTTTGACCCCGAATTCATTCTGACCTTGTCTCACGAAGTTTTATTATATCTCATGATTTACAATTCTATTACTTACACTGTTTCTTCTATGAGAAACTAGACTCAATAAGCTTTAATTCTATATTTTGTTCATCCTCTAATTTGATTTCCACAATTTATGGAGATTTTTCAAAATTAGCCTGTTGCTGCTGTCCAAACAGCAAGCAATTTCAGCTTTTCATCGAATCCCTTTTTTTTGCGTTTTGGGTACACAACTGGTTTTGTTTGATGTTGAAACAGTCCCCGAGCACTCCAAAGCCTATAATCAAGATACTCAACATCAATTTAATGGATTTACAAGCGAATTGACAACCAAGAACGAACAGAAACCCAACTTACCACCTACGATAACCCTCTGTTTAACTATTGTTAAGACGAGAACACTGAATTCACCAGTCTGAGCCTTCCCTTACGCCCAAATCACAGAGAAAAAACATTACCACTTCAGTCGTTAAGAGATTCATGATAGAAACGAAGAGAAACACTTAGCGAAACTTAGCGAGCACTAACCCTGTGCGAAAATAAAAGAAAATAAATGGATTAGGGAAAAATCAAGAAGAAGAAAAAGAAAAGAAAGATGGAAAACTCAGAGAATTTCGGCAAGAGGAGAGGGAGAGGAATAGACGGTTGAATTTTTTTGGAAAAGAGAGTCAAAATTCAGTTATGGGAAAAAAATAAAATAAAATCCCGCAGCAGCGAGACTGCACCCTTTAATTTCTACTTAAGGGTGCAATCTAGATCATCTATGATCCTCTCCGTGGCCTCAATCTAGTACTCGATCACATTAGGGGTGACCCCAGTGACACCCCTGAAGAGCTCAGCTCCATTGGACTAGAGTCGTTCCGTAACCAACCCTCAGCCCCCAAATCCAATATTGGGCCCAGCGACCCTCTCCAAAATCCTTAGCATAGCATGGGACAATGCATCATCCCCAACCATGCGATCTTGAGACCCTATCTCAGTAGCGGGCGACGCTGCGTCTCACTCGTATCCAAATTTGGCAAGCTGCTCGATGACGAAAACTTAGCTCGAGCTCCTCTACGGCCTTTACCTTGGCCTCTAGTACCCCGTCCGTAGATACCTCGTGTGCTCATATCTAATCAGATTTATTTAGTATTCTAAGTTTTATGAATCAGTTACAGTTTCAGTGTTTATTAACAAATGTTTTATTTAAAACAGTATCGGTTATTCATAGTTCATTTTCGTAAATTGTAGCTCACTATAGTTTTCAGTTTCTCTAGAATTTTTAGTATACACTAACTAAAGTATTTTCAGTACATTTTACTACCTATAGTACTTCCAGAATTTACTATCCATAATAGTTTTAGTTTAAAACAAATTACAGTTCATAATACTTACAGGATCGGCACCAGAGACTCGATGTACCACTTACCCAGTAAAAATATTTCAAATAATTTGGAAATCAATCAAATTTTTGGAAGCCCAATTTTTATAAAACCCATAATCCACAGTCGAGTTTTTCAACCTGGCTCTGATACCACTAAACGTAACACCTCAAACCCGACCTAGACTGTAACACCCCGAACCCGAGACGACACCGGAGTCGGACACGAGATGTTATCAAACTTTGTAAAATTTTTCCAGACACTGCCCATTCTGAGTACTAGTCGCTTCAAAAATCATATCTTGAGTTTCACAACTCGAAAATCAGTTTTGTGATTTTTCCCTGAAACTAGACTCATGTCCCCACCTATGTATTTTTTTCTAGAATTTTTGGTCAGGCCAATTGGTACAGTTTATTAGTCAAAGTCTCCCATGTTACAGGGGTCGACTACACTGACCTTTTCCCATTACGACTTGGATATCTCTCTGCACAGAGCTTCAATACTGATGCCGTTTGTTTCTATGAAAACTAGACTCAGAGAGGAATCCATACATATATGGTATGACCCCTAATTATCTCTGGTCAATTTATAGTGAATTTCCAAAGGCGGAACAGGGAATCCAGAAACTGTTCTGGCCCTGTTCCACAAGAACCCGAATATCTCTTACTGTACTGTTCATATGATTGTTTCGTTACTTCCATATGAAAGTAGATTCATCAAGGTTAGATTACATAATTTAGTCACTATTTAATTCCACTCCTACGAATTCTTGTGATTTTTCCAATCCACACCACTGATGCTATCAGCCTCTGTTTTCAAAGTAAACCTTACCTATTTTGGGGTTTCATGGACCAACTAGGGCCTTGTCATACATAAGCCCACATATGATCATACTTAGCCATTCCAGTGGCTGATCATTTGCTCAACACTTCCATTCCAACTATAGTTACATCATGAAACCATCTATACATTCATAAACATGAATGGTCTAATGCCATACTCCACTTCTACAAGCCATTTTCGCATGGCTGTACACTTATACATTCATAAAGTACTCGAAAAACAACAATGGGTAGTCCTATACATGCCATATCAAGATTCAACCAAAATAGTACCCAAAAGAGCCTTTGATAGTGTGGGCGACTTCGACTTCAAGATCCCGAGTCCGATAGCTGAAGAACCAAAAATCTATAAAACAGAGGAGCAGTGTAACGAGTAAGCAATTTATGCTTAGTAAGTTTGAGCAAGGAATTCCAGCATAAACAAAGAATAACACACATTTAGCTAAATGGAATATTTCATAATACGCAATTTACCGATATCAAACTTGCTTCACAACATTAACAACCCTTATGTACATACACAATAGACTAACTTAGCCGAAGGCCGGTAGCTCGTTTATCAACTGAGCGAACATTTATTTGTAAGGGCTCGATTAAATTCAACACATACGTAACATATCCCCATATTGGGATGTTTTTCGAGTATTCGCTGGAATTTTACAGCAAGCTCATTCATTACCAAATCACGTACCTTCGGGATTTAACCGGATATAGCTCCTCGTTCAAATGCCTTCGGGACATAGCCCGGTTTTAGTAACTCACACAATGCCTTCGGGACATAACCCGGATTTAACAACTCGCACGAATGCCTTCGGATCTTAGTCCGGATATATTCACTTAGCACAAAGCCTTCGGGACTTAGCCCGGACAGCATTCAATTAATCATGCACATCTAACAATAATTCATGGCACATTCATATTTCATTTTCATTTGCGAAACTCAAACACAAGGCACATATCATCCTTGCACATTCGGCTCAATAGCCTCACATAGAGCATGATTTAATCACATGTAATTTAAGCTCTCTTACTCAAGAACTTACCTCGGGTGTTGTCGAACGATTCCGCTAGCTATTCAACCACTTTTTCCTTCCCTTTATCGGATTTATTTCCCCTTTGCTCTTGAGCTTAATCAAACAAATAAATTGATTTCACCATTTAGGCATCAAAAAGATGAACACAAGGCACTTAGCCCATATTTATACATTAGACATTAAAGTCTCATACATGCAAAAATCATGCATCAACACAACATATTAGCTAATTTCTTTCCCCTTGGCCGAATATGCATGTCTATTTTTGGGGTCGATCTCAACACTTAATACACACATATACACACACTAGTAAAGCATCCTCCCCCCTTTTCATCGATTTAACACATGCATTGCTCATCAACATGCAAAGTTACATTCGGCCTTAGCACACATCTTGCTAGCCGATTCTTCTCCATTTAGCAACCAATGCACATATGTGCTCACACAAAAATGCTAAAAAGGAGGTTCAAGAATCATCAAGCCATCATCACATGCACCATTAACAAGCTTCATATTTTGCATGCAATGGCATTAACACAACCTCCACCTAGGCCGAATCTTAACTCATCCTCATGCCTCATCACCACAACATCAAACACCAACCAAGAATGATGCATCCATGGTCAAGTGCCAATTCCATCACATAGCAAGATTTAGACCATGGGCCAAGTAGAACTCAAGCTAACAACTAAAACATGCATGCATCTCATGAAACATCATCAAACATACCTTAGCCTAGCTACATGCATGGCCGAATCTCTTCACCTTTCTTCTTCTTTCCTCCTTAAAATTTTGGCCAAGGATGAACCAAAGGATGAGAAAATTTTTCTTTGTTTTTCTTTCTAGTTTCGGCAAGCATGAAGATGAGAAAAGGATGAACAAAATTCTCTCCTTTCTTTTCTTTAGCTCACGGCAATGGGGGGGGACAAACAACTACACACACATTTTTTTTGTATTCACCATACTCCTTTTTATTATTTTATTTGTTTTATCCCAACATTTTATGACACAAATTAACATATCTTATTTGTGCCATACTCATGCCATAATTTCCATAAAATAAATTGCACATTTGTTCATCATGCCCATCATGGCCGGCCACTACTAGTAGGGGGGAAATTTGACATGCAAGTCCCCCTTTGTCCACATGCACTAATAGGTCCTCACACATTGACCTATCACATTTTAGAATTTTCTCACATAAGTCCTATTAACTAAATTCACATGAAATCAACCAAATTGAAGCTTGCAATTTTCACACATTCATAATTACATATTCTAGACAATAAGTATCACATTCAAACATTTTGGTGACTCGGTTTAGCGGTCCCGAAACCACTTCCCGACTAGGGTCAACTTTGGGCTGTCACAACTCTCCCCCACTTAAGAAATTTTCGTCCCCAAAATCTTACCGGTAAATAGGTTTGGGTATCGTTCTTTCATCGAGCTCTCGGTTTCCCAAGTAGCTTCCTTGATCCCGTGTTTGAGCCATAACACCTTTACTAGCGGAACTCTTTTGTTTCGCAACTCCTTCACTTCACGAGCTAGGATACGCATCGGTTCTTCTTCATAGCTCATGTCGACTTGAATTTCAACCTCTGATGGGCTAATTATGTGCGATGGATCAGATCGATAGCGTAGAAGCATCGAAACATGAAAGACGTCATGAATCTTTTCAAGCTCCGGGGGCAAAATCAATCTATACGCAACCGGACCAACTCGTTCGGAGATTTCGTACGGCCCAATGAATATTGGGCTCAACTTGCCCTTACGGCCGAACCTGAGTATCTTTTTCCAAGGTGAAACCTTAAGGAACACTTTGTCTCCCACCTGATACTCGATGTCTTTTCGTTTCAAATCTGCGTACGACTTCTGACGATCCGTGGCTACCTTTAGACTTTCACGGATTACCTTTACTTTCTGTTCAGCATCTTTAATCAAATCAACTCCGAAAATTTTACTTTCACCGAGCTCGGTCCAAAACAATGGTGTACGGCATTTACGACCGTACAAAGCCTCGTAAGGTGCCATCTTAATACTTGATTGAAAACTATTGTTGTAAGCGAATTCAATCAAAGGTAAATACCGTTCCCATGAACTACTGAACTCGAGGATGCAACATCTCAACATATCCTCAAGTATCTGAATTATCTGCTCGGATTGACCATCGGTTTGGGGGTGAAAAGCAGTGCTAAAATGCAGCTTGGTACCCAGAGCTTCTTGCAATTTCTTCCAAAATCGTGAGGTGAATCTCGGATCTCTATCCGACACGATAGAAACAGGTACCCCGTGTAATCTCACAATTTGATAAACGTACAATTCAGCTAGTTTCTCCAATGAAAATCCGTACGTACGGGGATGAAATGAGCCGACTTAGTCAGTCTATCAACAATAACCCATATCGCATCCTTCTTACTTGCTGACAAGGGCAGTCCGGACACAAAGTCCATTGTGACTCGATCCCATTTCCACTCGGGTATCATGATCGGCTGGAGTAATCCTGAAGGCACTTGATGTTCCGCTTTCACTTGTTGACATATTAAATATCTAGAAACAAAGTCGGAGATGTCCCGTTTCATACCATGCCACCAAAATTGACGTTTCAAATCGTTGTACATTTTCGTACTCCCCGGGTGAATTGACATTCGGCTACAATGGGCTTCGTTCAGAATCATCGAAATAAGTTCCGAATTCCTTGGAACACACAAACGATTTCTGAACCTCAAACAATCATCATCAATTTGAAACTCCGATTCCTCATTCGGAAAACACTTAGCCCGTTTTGCAACCAACTCATCATCGACTTTCTGAGCTTCACGAATTTGGTGAGTCAATAATGGTTTAGCTTTTAATTCAGCTACTAACACACTGTCTGGTAGAACAGACAAATGCACGTTCATCGCTCGTAAAGCAAACAATGACTTCCGGCTTAAGGCGTCCGCAACCACGTTAGCCTTTCCCGGGTGGTAATCAATGACAAGCTCGTAATCTTTCAACAACTCAAGCCAACGTCTTTGTCGCAGATTCAAGTCTCGTTGAGTCATCAAATATTTGAGACTTTTGTGGTCCGAAAATACATGGCACTTCTCACCAAACAGATAATGTCGCCATATTTTTAAAGCAAACACGATGGCAGCTAGTTCGAGATCATGGGTCAGATAATTCCTCTCGTGTGGCTTCAATTGTCTCGACGCATAGGCCACGACTCGACCTTCTTGCATCTATACGCAACCCAACCCAAGTAGGGATGCGTCACTATAAATGACAAACTCTTTACCTGATTCGGGTTGCACCAAAATTGGAGCTTCAGTCAAATGAGTTTTCAGTTGGTCGAAACTTTTCTGACATTTCTCCGTCCACTCGAACTTAACATCCTTTTGAAGTAGCTTCGTCATTGGTGTGGCTATCATCGAGAAACCTTTCACAAATCGTCGGTAATAACCGGCGAGCCCCAAAAAGCCCCGAACTTCAGTAACATTTCTCGGAGGTTTCCAGTCAAGTATGGCTGAAATTTTGTTCGGGTCAACTCGAATACCCGACGCGGATACCACATGACCCAAGAAGCTAACCTCTCTTAACCAGAACTCGCACTTACTGAACTTAGCATATAACTGCTTATCCCGCAAAATTTGCAGCACTAGCCTCAGATGCTCAGCATGTTCGGTCTCGTCTCTTGAATAGACCAAAATGTCATCAATGAACACCACTACGAACCGATCCAAATACGGTCTGAAGATCCGATTCATCAAATCCATAAATACTGCAGGGGCATTAGTGAGCCCAAACGGCATCACTAAGAATTCGTAGTGACCATATCTCGTTCTGAAGGCAGTTTTGGGAATATCTGAATCTCGAATTCGCAACTGATAATAGCCCGATCTCAAATCTATTTTTGAGAACACTGAGGCTCCCTTCAGTTGGTCGAACAAATCATCGATGCGCGGCAACGGATATTTGTTCTTTATCGTCACTTTATTCAGCTGACGATAGTCAATGCACAACCTCATGGTTCCGTCCTTCTTTTCACGAACAATACTGGTGCACCACAAGGTGAGAAACTTGGTCGAGCGAAACCTCTATCCGTCAGTTCTTGCAACTGAGCTTTCAACTCCTTTAACTCGGTTGGTGCCATACGATACAGAGCTATCGAAATCGGCGTAGTCCCAGGTACAAGCTCAATACCAAACTCTACCTCCCGAACGGTGGTAAACCCGGTAATTCTTCCGGAAAAACATCCGGGTATTCACAAACCACCGGCACAGATTCGGGTTTCCTTTCTAATTCTTTGTCACCAAGTACATACGCAAGGTATGCTTCGGACCCTTTTCTTACATATTTCTGTGCCAACATTGCTGATATTACAGCTGGCATCCCCTCCAAGTCCGCAGACTCAATTTGGATTACTTCGTTATTTGCGCACCTCAAATCAATAGTCTTGCTCTTGCAATTCACAACCGCATCATGCGCGGTCAACCAATCCAAACCAAGGATAACATCAAATTCATCAAACGGCAAAAGCATCAAGTCCGCCGGAAAACAGGAACCTCGAATTTCCAGGGGACATTTCTTACACACTTTGTCGACAAGCACGTAACGACCCAAGGGATTTGACACCCGAATTACGAACTCAGTAGACTCAATAGGTAAAGTCTTACTGGATGCTAAGGTTTCACATATGTAAGAATGAGTAGAACCGGGGTCAATCAAAGCAATTACATTAGTATCAAAGAGAGTGAATGTACCGGTAATAACATCAGGCGAAGAAGCATCCTCGCGGGCACGTATAGCATAAGCTCTAGCAGGCGCACGGGCTTCGGATCTGGTTATATCATCTCTAGATCCTCTCTGACCACCACTAGCATTGCCCATATTTCCAGATGGTCTACCTCGAGCAGTGGTAGCACCCGGTCTCCCACTCTGATTTGCATTCTGTCCCGACAACCTCGGGCAATCTTTAATGAAGTGGTCAACTGATCCGCATTTGTAACAGGAGCGGTCAGGAAATCTACAACTCCCCGAATGCCATTTACCGCAATATCGGCATTTCGTCCTGTCTCGACGTTCATTCCCAACACTGGCGACCGAAGTGCCTCGTGTACCCACAGGGGGTCGATCACGATCTCGTCTAAAAAGGCCCGAAGTGCCTCTAAACTGGCCCGCATCATCTCGAAATCTCTTCGATGTCTGTTGAAGAGACCTTCCCGAGGATCTTTTACGAAACTCTCCAGTTCCCTCATCAACTCTTTGCTTTTCTTTTCTAAGCTCTTCGGCTTTACAAGCTCGTTCAACAAGTACCACGAACTCTCGTATTTCAAGAACGCCAACGAACATTTTTATATCTTCATTCAGCCCATCCTCGAAGCGTTTACACATAATAGCTTCGGACGAAACACATTCCCGAGCGTATTTGCTAAGTCTAACAAATTTTCGCTCGTAATCAGTAACCGACATGGAGCCTTGCTTAAGCTCAAGAAATTCCTTCCGTTTTTGATCAACAAATCTCTGACTGATATACTTTTTCCGAAACTCAGTTTGGAAAAACTCCCAAGTTACTTGCTCTCGGGGCACAATAGAAGTCAGAGTACTCCACCAATAGTAGGCAGAATCACGTAGCAAGGAGATAGCACACTTTAGGCATTCATCGGGTGTACAAGATAGCTCATCGAGTACTCGGATAGTGTTGTCCAGCCAAAATTCAGCTTGCTCGGCATCATCGCTATCCATAGCCTTAAATTCAGTAGCCCCATGTTTTCGGATTCTGTCAACTGGGGGCTTATTTGACCTTATTTGGTCTGTTACCGGTGGTATTGTAGGTGCGGGGGTAGTATTTGTCGGGAATGGAGGTTGTGGAACAGCCATATTAGTTCGAATGTATTGGTTAAACCAATCATTCATCACGCTATAGAATGCTTGTCTAGCTTCATCATTCGGATTACTAGCATTAGGTTGAGAGTCTGTCGGCACTGTCCCTTGTGCGGGAGCAGGCGCTACACTCTCAAGATCATCAGCTACCTCTCGGTCACGATCGGGATCCATTACTATAAATAAACACATTTACAATCGTCAGAAATCACCACACTATCAAGTAATCACATAAAATGGCATGTATAGCTAGACCCAAAACATTACGGTAGTCCTAGAATCGACTAAACCTGGCTCTGATACCAATAAAATGTAACACCCCGAACCCGAGACCGACACCGGAGTCGGACACGAGATGTTATCAAACTTTGTAAAATTTTTCCAGACACTGTCCAGTCTGAGTACTAGTCGCTTCAAAAATCATATCTTGAGTTTCACAACTCGAAAATCAGTTTTGTGATTTTTCCCTGAAACTAGACTCATGTCCCCACCTATGTATTTTTTTCTAGAATTTTTGGTCGGGGCAATTAGTACAGTTTATTAGTCAAAGTCTCCCATGTTACAGGGGTCGACTACACTGACCTTTTCCCATTACGACTTGGATATCTCTCTGCACAGAGCTTCAATACTGATGCCGTTTGTTTCTATGGAAACTAGACTCAGAGAGGAATCCATACATATATGGTATGACCCCTAATTATCTCTGGTCAATTTATAGTGAATTTCCAAAGGCGGAACAGGGAATCCAGAAACTGTTCTGGCCCTGTTCCACAAGAACCCGAATATCTCTTACTGTACTGTTCATATGATTGTGTCGTTACTTCCATATGAAAGTAGATTCATCAAGGTTCGATTACATAATTTATTCACTATTTAATTCCACTCCTACGAATTCTTGTGATTTTTCCAATCCACACCACTGCTACTATCAGCCTCTGTTTTCAAAGTAAACCTTACCTATTTTGGGGTTTCATGGACCAACTAGGGCCTTGTCATACATAAGCCCACATATGATCATACTTAGCCATTCCAGGGGCTGATCATTTGCTCAACACTTCCATTCCAACTATAGTTACATCATGAAACCATCTATACATTCATAAACACGAATGGTCTAATGCCATACTCCACTTCTACAAGCCATTTTCGCATGGCTGTACACTTATACATTTCATAAAGTACTCGAAAAACAACAATGGGTAGTCCTATACATGCCATATCAAGATTCAACCAAAATAGTACCCAAAAGAGCCTTTGATAGTGTGGGCGACTTCGACTTCAAGATCCCGAGTCCGATAGCTGGAGAACCAAAAATCTATAAAACAGAGGAGCAGTGTAACGAGTAAGCAATTTATGCTTAGTAAGTTTGAGCAAGGAATTCCAGCATAAACAAAGAATAACACACATTTAGCTAAATGGAATATTTCATAATACGCAATTTACCGATATCAAACTTGCTTCACAACATTAACAACCCTTATGTACATACACAATAGACTAACTTAGCCGAAGGCCGGTAGCTCGTTTATCAACTGAGCGAACATTTATTTGTAAGGGCAAAATTAAATTCAACACATACGTAACATATCCCCATATTGGGATGTTTTTCGAGTATTCGCTGGAATTTTACAGCAAGCTCATTCATTACCAAATCACGTACCTTCGGGATTTAACCGGATATAGCTCCTCGTTCAAATGCCTTCGGGACATAGCCCGGTTTTAGTAACTCACACAATGCCTTCGGGACATAACCCGGATTTAACAACTCGCACGAATGCCTTCGGATCTTAGTCCGGATATATTCACTTAGCACAAAGCCTTCGGGACTTAGCCCGGACAGCATTCAATTAATCATGCACATCTAACAATAATTCATGGCACATTCATATTTCATTTTCATTTGCGAAACTCAAACACAAGGCACATATCATCCTTGCACATTCGGCTCAATAGCCTCACATAGAGCATGATTTAATCACATGTAATTTAAGCTCTCTTACTCAAGAACTTACCTCGGGTGTTGTCGAACGATTCCGCTAGCTATTCAACCACTTTTTCCTTCCCTTTATCGGATTTATTTCCCCTTTGCTCTTGAGCTTAATCAAACAAATAAATTGATTTCATCATTTAGGCATCAAAAAGATGAACACAAGGCACTTAGCCCATATTTATACATTAGACATTAAAGTCTCATACATGCAAAAATCATGCATCAACACAACATATTAGCTAATTTCTTTCCCCTTGGCCGAATATGCATGTCTATTTTTGGGGTCGATCTCAACACTTAATACACACATATACACACACTAGTAAAGCATCCTCCCCCCTTTTCATCGATTTAACACATGCATTGCTCATCAACATGCAAAGTTACATTCGGCCTTAGCACACATCTTGCTAGCCGATTCTTCTCCATTTAGCAACCAATGCACATATGTGCTCACACAAAAATGCTAAAAAGGAGGTTCAAGAATCATCAAGCCATCATCACATGCATCATTAACAAGCTTCATATTTTGCATGCAATGGCATTAACACAACCTCCACCTAGGCCGAATCTTAACTCATCCTCATGCCTCATCACCACAACATCAAACACCAACCAAGAATGATGCATCCATGGTCAAGTGCCAATTCCATCACATAGCAAGATTTAGACCATGGGCCAAGTAGAACTCAAGCTAACAACTAAAACATGCATGCATCTCATGAAACATCATCAAACATACCTTAGCCTAGCTACATGCATGGCCGAATCTCTTCACCTTTCTTCTTCTTTCCTCCTTAAAATTTTGGCCAAGGATGAACCAAAGGATGAGAAAATTTTTCTTTGTTTTTCTTTCTAGTTTCGGCAAGCATGAAGATGAGAAAAGGATGAACAAAATTCTCTCCTTTCTTTTCTTTAGCTCACGGCAATGGGGGGGGGACAAACAACTACACACATTTTTTTTTTGTATTCACCATACTCCTTTTTATTATTTTATTTGTTTTATCCCAACATTTTATGACACAAATTAACATATCTTATTTGTGCCATACTCATGCCATAATTTCCATAAAATAAATTGCACATTTGTTCATCATGCCCATCATGGCCGGCCACTACTAGTAGGGGGGAAATTTGACATGCAAGTCCCCCCTTTGTCCACATGCACTAAGAGGTCCTCACACATTGACCTATCACATTTTAGAATTTTCTCACATAAGTCCTATTAACTAAATTCACATGAAATCAACCAAATTGAAGCTTGCAATTTTCACACATTCATAATTACATATTCTAGACAATAAGTATCACATTCAAACATTTTGGTGACTCGGTTTAGCGGTCCCGAAACCACTTCCCGACTAGGGTCAACTTTGGGCTGTCACATAGACGTTATGGCCGAATCTGTCGATGTCACAAGAATGGGATTTGAAGACAAGATGGTCGAGTTAAAACCGTTACAGTTACTTAGCTTTTATTTAATTTAGAAAAATAAGTACTAGTTGATTTGTTTTAAAACTTGTCTAGTAACGGAAGCTTTTGTAACCAATTAATTTAGGGAAAATCGTTTCTATTTACGAAAACCTTAGTTTTTTGAAAAAAACCGTGTTTTGTTGAGTTGCAATTTTTTTAAAAAATACATAAAACAGTATACAGTCCCAAATTCAAAGCCAACCAATCCATAGTCCAAAAGTTACCTCAAAAACCCTCAAATAAGTAATAAAATTCTAGACGTTAACGAAAAATAGTCTAAAATTTACGTGTGGCCACTGTCAAGTCCTTCGCTGCACCGACACGTCAAGTCTGGGGATTACCTGTACAGATTAAATAGAAAAAGGGTGAGTTTTTGCAAACTCTGTGCGTAATCCCCACAAGACATTCAGTTAGATACAATTTGGGGCCTAGACCCATCACAGAATCAGTTTGGGCCTTAGCCCGTTCAGATACAGTCTCAGAAATACGTTAGGGCCTTGGCCCATATCAGATATAGAATACAGATACAGTAAATCAGAATCCTACCCATCAACCTCTACACACCATCTCCGTCCAACCCTACACACCATGTGGGGATTAAATCAACCCACCCATCCCTACACACCATGCTGTACCGAAATGCGGCACATAATCAGAAGGTTGCAGCTGAGCTGCCAAATAACAAGCTTAATAGGTCATGTCATTATACAATTAACTGTACATACATTTAGATATTATAAGTCATGCTTAGTATAGAAATCAGTCAGACAGATCACATATATAGGGGTCTAAGTAAAGCTTACCGACCCTACAGTAGGTCCACAGTCGACTTAGGCAACCCGAGCAACCTTACAAAACTTTTTATAATTGACTAAATCGTAGCTCTAATACCACTAAATGTAACACCCCTAACCCGTATCCGTCGTCAAAATAGAGTTACATAGCATTACCAGACAAATAAAATAGTAAACCATTCAATTCATACATCATTGTGAACATAATCTAATTACAATAAAATATATTCATAATATCCTTTAATTGAGCCCTCGAGACCCTAAAAATACTATAAAAATAGTTCGAGATAAATTGAAAACATTTGGAAATTTTAGGAAAAAGTTAAAAAATTTAGACGGTAGGGCTCACAGGGCTGTGTGGCTAGGCCGTGTAACTCACACGGCTGAGACACACGTCCTTGTCTCAGGTTTTGTGGACATTTGAAATAGGGACACACGGCTGTGTCCCAGCCCGTTTCCATACCCATGTAACTCACTAACTTAGGTCACATGGCCAAGCCACACGTCTGTGTGCCAGGCCATGTGCTAGGCAGTGTAACTGCCAGACTTGTATACCTTGAATCTACAGGGGACACATGGCCGTGTCCCAGGGCCATCTATCACACCTGGCTAAGACACACGCCCGTGTCTCAGGCCGTGTGGACAAGAAAAAGGCCAAAATCAAGCCTTTCCTCTCACCAATCTTAAGCACAATCTTAAGTACACTTCCACACATGATCAAATCTTCAAAGCATGCTTAAAACCTGCATAAAATGATCCATACATTAAGCTAATAATCCATACAACCAATATACCATTTAGGCACCTCAAACATAATCAATAAATATACCAAAACATAAGCATTCTTAACCATTCATCAACTAACTTATTTCTATCCATACCATACATCTTAGCTATACTAAAATCACTTCAAAATATACTAACTTGTAATCTGAACATGCATCACGTAACAACTTATCACATATTTTTCAAGATATCAAAAGTACCAATATGGTCTCATCAAAAAAACTTACACGACCAAATTCATGCTTAATTATTTACATAAGAAAAAATGAATATTAACATTCAAACTTATTACATGCCATATAATCTAGAATAAACGTTCCAAAAACTACTAAATTAAACTGGATAGTGTGACTTGAGTGCCGATACGACCGTCCAACCTTCAGAGTATCTACAATGACATTAAACAACACAAGTAAGCTTAATGAAGCTTAGTAAGTTCGACAAGTTAAACGATAAATCTTAGTGAGCTAATTATGATAATTCAAACAATAATAATCATCCCAGAGAACTCCCTATCATTAACAACTTCAATCGATAGATTCATACATGTTCAAATCAATATGAAATAAATAACATATCTTTCAAATTCATTAAATAAATTACCTTCCTGAGAATTTTCTATTTGAGTAATGACTTATGGGTAAGAGTACATCGTCAAAAAAGCTCATAAGAGCTGAACAAAAGCTTAAAAGAGTTAATCCACTCGAATCACACCAAACAGAAAGTATAACGTGAGAGTTCGCAACAAATGCTAAACCTCTTTTTATTTAGGTAACATACCGATATCTCCCTCCAATATCATCTCCACTCCAAACCCCTGTAATACACCAAAACTCGAATGTACTCTATCCCGCGTTCAATTTCAAAACGAACATTAAATTCAATATTATAATTCAAATAGTGATTCACTACCAATAATGGAATATATATTATATCATGTAATATCAATCACTCATTCATATAAAATTGAATTTTTTAACCGTACAAACTTACCTGGACTGAATTGTAAAAACTGCAGAAGTTTAGGGACTATCCTGCTATTTTTTTTCCATGAGCATCTACGAGATCTTGATATAAAATGTAAAATTACTAATTTATTAGCATATATTTCATTTCCAATACATTTTACAATTAATATCCTTTTATTTTTTAATTTACACAATTGCCCTAATCTTTTACAATTTTTACAATTTAGTCTCTTAACCCGAAATTCATCAAATTCACCATTTTCTGAAGTCAATATTTTATCCAAATATGCTCAGCCTCAAAAAATCCCTAATATACATCAAATTCACTTTTAAACCCTAAAATTATAATATTTTCACAATTTAATCCTAAAATCAAAATATAATAAAAATCACTTTACAGGTTCATCAAATAGCATAATCAAAGCTCCAAATACATGGTATCCATCAAAAACATTCAATATTCATCAGTGGAAACTTCCAAAATTTTTAACAGAATAAAAAATGAAGGTACGAGCTAGTTGGACCTAGTTGCAATGATCTCAAAAATATAAAAAATATAAGAAATGGAAATAAAATGGACTTACATGCAAGCTTTTATGCTCAACCGATTTCAAAGCTTCCAAAAATGGTGAAAAATGCCTTAGGTTTTTAGCAAGAAGATGAAAAGATGATAAATTTGACTTTTGTTTTATTAAACATTAATTTATTTACTAAATTATCTAATTACCCTTAATTAAAACCTTTTAAAACCACAATTTAAAAACCAATTAGGGTCCATTAATAATCAAATGGGGTAATTATTATTTAAGGCCCTATTTTATTCCATATTTAGCTATTAAGTCTATGGAATTCAAGATTTACTAAATTTTGCACCTTTTTCAATTTAGTCCTTTTCTTTTAATTAACTATCTAAAAATTAATATTTCTAAACCAAATTTCAATACGACTATAATGAAAAAAATATTTACGAGTCAACACGATAAAAATTTATGGTCCCGAAACCACTATTTCGTCACCACTAAAAATCGGGCTATTAGAGATTTGTTGTGGTATTTATCAATGATACTTCGATTTACTCTCGATATGAGTCTAAGCATGTCGTGCATTTGAGAATTGTTTTGCAAAATCTGCGTGAAAAGTAATTATTTGCCAAGTTTAGCAAATGTGAATTTTGGCTTGGGGAAGTTGATTTTCTGGGACATATTGTATCAACCGAGGGCATCAGTGTTGATCCAAACAAAATTCCAGCTATTATTGACTAGAAACCTCCGAGAAATGTATCCGAGGTTTAAAGGTTTCTAGGATTAGCGGGATATTATAGACAATTCGTTAAAGGATTCTCGATGATTGCTATACCAATGACGTGATTATTGCAGAAAGAAGTGAAATTTGAGTTGTTTGAGAAATGCCAGAAAAGTTTCAATCAATTGAAAGTATCACTAACCGAGGCACCGGTGTAAGTTTAGACTAAGTCGGGTAAAGAGTTCGTGATTTTCAGTGATGCGTCTTTAAATGGTTTAGGCTATATTTTGATACAAGAAGACAAAGTGATAGCTTATGTTACTAGACAGTTAAAGCCGATGAAAAGAATTATCTGACACATGATTTAAAGCTTGCAGCTATTGTGTTTGCATTGAAGATTTGGCGACACCATTTACACAGTGAGAAATGTCATATCTTTACAGGTCACAAAATTTTGAAGTATCTAATGTCGCAGAAAGATTTAAGTTTGAGGCAGTGCAGATGGCTCGAGCTATTGAAAGACTATGACTTGATAATTGATTACCATTCAGGTAAAGCAAATATAGTTGTTGATGCTTTGAGTAGAAAGCCTCTATTCACTTTGCGAGCGTTCAATACGCGACTGACATTATCTGATGATGGTTCGATCCTAGCTGAGTTGAAAGCTAGACTGATGTTTTTACAACAAATTTGTGAGGTTCAGAAATGTGATAATGTGTTATTAGCTAAACAAAAATAGAGTAAGTCGACTCCTGATTTATATTTTTAGATTCGATCTGATGATTGTTTACTTTTCAGAGGTTGAATTTTTGTTCTGAGGAATTTAGATCTCATCCAGAAAATTTTGGATGAAGCCTAATGGTAGCATATTTGTTCATCCAAGTAGCAATAAGATGTACAGTGACTTGAAACAAATGTACTAGTGGCTGAGTATGAAACGAGTGATTTTGGAGTGTGTATCAAGATGTTTAGTATGTCAGCAAGTTAAAGTTGAACATCAGGTGCCTTCTGGTTTGTTACAACCAGTGATGATACCATAATGGAAATGGGAGCGAGTCACGATGGACTTTGCATCGGGATTACCCTTGTCTGTGAGAAAGAAAGATGCAATCTAGGTTGTCATTTATCATGTGATGAAGTCTGCGCATTTATAGTATGTACAGATTGTAACCCAGCCTAGAAGTTAGGCCCGAATCTGGCATGCCACATTGAAGTGTTTTTGGAAAACCATGTTTTCATTAAAAACCCTTCTTGAAATTTCAAACTTTTTTCCATTTAAAACTTGTACAAAACCTCAGTTTGCATTTGTTTAGTTTCAATCATGGTTTATTATAGAAAATTTATTACATTCAAAACCTTATTGTTGCGGAAGCTTAATTTAAACCAATGATTTATGAAAATGTTATATTTAAAAAAAATTAAGTTGCAAAAACGTAGCGTTTGAAAATAGTTATTGTTTTGGAAAACCGATTTCTACTTCTAGCGGATAAGAATCACAATCAATAAAATCCCGAAGTTAAAATCCAGAAATTTAGAGGCCTTATTACGACCCGAATCAAAATCAAAGTGCTTTAGTAAATGCGCAAAATAGAATAAAACTTGGGCAGTTGTGTGGCCCTCTCCAAGTCCCTCGTAGCTATGAACCGACTAACACTGAGGATTACCTGAAAGATCAAAAATAGGGTGAGTTTACAAAAACTCAGTGTGTAATCCCCTTATTAAAGAAACAGAATCAGTCTAGGCCTAAGCCCTTTAATGGTAACAGTATAGTGTGGGCCTTAGCCCATAACAATAACGGTGGCAATTGGGCCTTAGTCCCATTAGCCTCGGTTAGGCCTGAGCACATATCAAATGGCACGTATCACATATATCAGGGCCTAAGCGCATCTAAATATCAGAATCAGTATATGCAATGCATAAATACCCATACCAACCCTGCACTCCATCTCCTATCCAACCCTACACTCCTGTGGGGATTTAATCAAGCCACCCATCCCTACACTCTTAATGTAGCACCAGTTGCGGCACTAACCAATATTGCAGCAGAGCTGCTAATCACATAATCGGCTAAAAGCCATCGGTGGGTCCACAGTCGTCTCATACAACCTATGCGACCCTCACATATCAATCACTTCTTCCAATACAAGATCCCAACCCCATGCAGTATGTCATGTCATATACGTGTATGAGGTATGTCATACTCAATAACAATTATATAAATATCATAAAGCAAAATGGTCATACATAGCATAAGGCCATAACATTCATTTCATCTCCTAATTTTACCCTTCAGGGGTATTACAGAAATTTTACCCTTCGAGGGTATTTCGATAATTTTACCCTTCAGGGGTATTTCAATAATTTAACAACCTTTCCGAAGTTCTACAGTCGTCTCGAGTGACACAGATAACCTAAATGGTCTTAAAGGTGTAAATGGGCCCAGGTGGTCTCATACGCTCGTGTGGCCCACTAAGCCCAAAACTGCCCTTGGCCATGCGATCGTCATGGCCGACTCATTATTTCATATCCATCTAAGAAAATTTTACTCGCGTATGGCCAACGGGCCCATTGGGCCTACTCGGCCCATTCCGGTCCATTTGGCCCAAAAACGGCCTAAGACCACGAGATCGCTCGTAGTGACCTCTGTCGTTGTATCGACTTATCTATACGTGCGTTCGTGCGCTCATGTGATAGTCGTAGCCGTACTTTTGGCTTTTCTGCTTTTTAACATTTTGAGATTTTTGCATTTGCCGATATACGATTGGAGAGGTGTGTGTACACACCTGTTGAAGAACAACGCAGTATCCCACAAGCGTAGAACCTATATTTGATTAAGGTACTTGGTTAGCCATTCCATTAACGTTCACAACACTTAACCCCAAATCATCACACTACTCACCTTGAACGAATGAGAATTGCTTAATGCCCTTGGATCGCCAATTAGGAATCGATCTCAGGACCTCACGGATTATTTTCCTGAACAAAGAAACCTATAAGATTGGGTTGTTTACAAGAATAAGACTTAAGACCCCAATATTAAAACATAGCACCATCGACGAACAAGCCAACTTACGCCCTTCAAAAATTCAATTGAAAGATGAAAGGAGAAACTTGAATGCCTCTGCACTTTCGTGGAACCCCCTTGAATCGCAAAGAGTGTAGTACGTGAGAAATGAAATAACAAGCGGTCAATAAGGTTATTCTATTTGAGAAAGAATAGAGAACACAAGTGCATTTGGTTTTAAAAAAAATCAGAGAATATCTTTTGATCACTTACTGTTAGTTAGAACCTTTGCAGTAGATCGACGCAGAGAAGGATTAACCACAGTGATTTTCAGCTAGCCCAAAAAAGAAGATGAACAGAAGTTAAAAGAAGAAAAACAAAAGAAAGGTTCAGCTAGGCTATGAAGGAATCCGATTGCAGAAGAAAAGAGGTAAAGAAAAAAAATAAATGTTAGGTTCGGCCAATGAGAGAGAAAGTGAATGGAAAAGATACAGAAAAAAATGACCTGAATGGTCAATTTTAGTTTCGGCATTAGAGAAAAAGAAAGAAAAAATGTAAAACCCCCAAATGCTAGAGAGAAAATTCGGCACCTATACACTCACTAATTGCCGAAATTCATACTCCAAAGTCCCCTTTAGCAGATTCGGCAACAACCTTCTACAACTCAAACTCCCCTTTTTCCTCCTAAAATCACTCCTCCAATCCTCTCCTTGAAATCATCCATGATCCACTCCTTAAATCACTCATTTGACTCATTCAAACTCTCCAACACAGAGTTCAAATCCAACACTCTTGCCTCCACATGAGCAAAATAAATAATCCCATTTGCATGCTGTGAGACTTAAACCTCTGACCTTCTTACCACACATGTGACACCACCTCCTTGCCACACCTGTGTCGCCACCTTGCCACTACACCACAGACTCTTTTTGTGTCATGATTTCACAAAAAATATTTATAAAGCCTTCGATGTTTCAGCGACTATTAAGCCCGTTTGAACCTTAGGAATATATAGGATACAAATGACATGTCATTAGGGTTACCATGTTTCGGGTGTTAGTCCAGAACGTTCTACCGGTGGCTGAGTTCCGGCATGTGTTTTGGATACTTGACAGCTTGTGTGAGTAGCACCGTGTAGCTACGTTCCAACTGACAGCTTGTGTGAGCAGACCCATTTATGGGTCGAGAGAGAACATCTATCTAAAGTAAAAAGGAAAGAAATGGTTTCGATCATATGTTAGCACACATTCTGTAAGATTGCCGCGTATCCGATATTATTCTAAGTGGTTCAACGGGCATACAAAAGGAAGGAACGGGAATTGTTCTGATTGGAAATGTCATGAAATTATGGAAAGGTATGAGTTGTTGATGATTAAAATGTGTTGTAAAACCCCTAACCCATATCCGTCACCGAAATAGGGTTACAAAACATTACTAGATGTTTATATCACTAAAACATTCAAAATTCAAAAGATTCAAAACATATCATAAATCATAGCAATATTAATCAAACTTATACACATTATCCATTATACGAGCACTCGAGGCCCTAAAAACAAATTAGAAATGAACCGGGACTAAATCTAAAACATATAGAATTTTTGGGAAAAGGTTGAAAAATTTCATACTGCAGGGGTCACACGGCTATGTGGCCAGGCCGTGTGACTCACTCGGATGAAACAATATAAGGTTACATTAGTCCTTTTCCACCCACTATCTTACATAATAGCTTAATTGAATCATAAAACCTCTAAATTATAAAGACAACAACAATTAGGGACTTTTATATTTAACCATCAAATTTTCATTTTACACGATTAAGCTCTTTTTCTCAAATTAAGCACGTAAACAATAAAATTAATTCACGAAAATTTCACACATGTTAATTCACACATAATCAATACAGAAAATAATATTAAAATATTTTTAGACTCAAATTTGTGGTCTCGAAACCACTGTTCCGATTAGGGTCAAAATCAGGCTGTTACAGTTTACACATAGCGACCTTGGTTGGAATACATTCTCAGGCATATTTGCTCAATCTGACAAATTCCCTTTAGTATTCAAACACTGACATTTGGCCCTGATAAGTTTGAGAAATTATTTACGTTTCTAATCAAGGAATCTCTGACTTATATACTTCTTTCCAAACTCGGTTTGAAAGAATTCCCAGTCGAAATGCTCTTTTGGTATAACTGAAACCAAGTTATTCCACCTAGATATGCTGAGTCTTTTAGAAGAGATATAGCACATTTTACACACTCTGCTAGTGTATAAGATAATCCATCGAAAACTCTGATAATATTCTCTAACCAGAATTCAGCTCTCTCCGGATCATCATCAACTGTAGCTCTAAATTCTTCAGCCCTATATTTGTAAATTTTATCGATTGGTGGTTTAATAACTCGTATTATTTCCAAACGTTGAGGAACAACAGGGATCGATTGGGGAACAGGTGGGGGTGGAGGTCGTTGAGCCGCCGGGTTCATTCGTACGAACTCGATAATGTAATAGTATGCCCAAAGATCAATCATGAGATGGTTGTAATAACATACTTGATTTATCATGTTTATTAATATAAGGCGTTACCATTATTATTTTAGTTTCTTTTCTATGTGTATAAATAAACTGTTTTATAATAATGTCCTGAGGATAATATGATTATTCTTAAAAGGTCCTTAGTCAAGTATTATTTTTGGCTAGGACAACAATAATGCATTAAGGCTAACATGTAGTTGATTGATGATACAGAGTTGTCATTGATATGGAGTGTCAAAATCAATGAATGAATATGTGTGTTAGAGAACAACATATTGGACTGACTCGCTATGAATATGTTTCTTGGATTATTATGTACTTGTCACAACATTACTCATAGTGATTAATATGTATATGATCCTCACACTTGAGATCATCATTATCCTAACATCGTGAGTTGTATATTTTGATACAGTCAAACGTACACTGTAACTGGTTGTTCTATAAAGGCTGATGTTGGATATACCACAATCTATGTAGAGGGATATGGTTGATCAATATAGGGTAAGCCCCTCCTACATAATGGGAGTAATATCTTAGGCCACTTGATTGAGTGAGACGAGAAATGCATGACCATGCTCAAATAAGTTGATATGAGATGTCATACTTATTTGTATATCATAGTCTACTCAAGATATCAAGGAACATGGGATGGACTATGCAAGTGTGACTATTCCATGACTTGTGTCCATTCCAGAGATAAAAGGACTTAAGGATTAATGCATGAAATGTTAATCACAAAAAGGTTATGTCAAATCATGACTTCTTGTAACTTAGGTAGCAATGATGCATTGCTAGATGTCACTCATTGTTTGTAACATTAGAATTGTTCTAGTATTACTACTAATGTTTCAAGAACCTACAGGGTCACACCCTATTGTTGAAATTAACGAAATAAAACATAGTTAGTATTGTGTTTGATTGTCACATGAATTAAATTAATTATAGAATTAATTTAATTGGGCAATTAAATATTGAATGTATTATATGTACAAGGATGTTGTACACATAATAAGAACACAGTTCTATTAATATATGAATTTGGTTCGTATATAAATTTAAATAAATATTTTTTACCGAAATCTTTGTTATAATTAATGTAGTTATAATTTTCGGTTAAAAAAACATTATTATATTTATTTATTTTAATTATGATTATTATGTTCGAACAAAAAAAATTATGAATTATGATTCATTATATATATCAATTATAAAAGGGTGATAAAATATAGATATACCAATTAAAAAACCCTAAAAATTACGTTTTTTTTTGCTTGTAAGGTCTAGCAGCCATCAAGCAAAGTATTCTCCAAAACAGTTTTGGAGATTTTCTTCCGTTCATTGTCAAACTGGGTGGATTACGTAGAGGTCAGAATCATAAAAGGCTGCGGCTTGGTTCGATAGTAGATGAGAGTTCTCATTGCCGAGGCGTCGCTGTCTAATCAGATTGAAATTACGCTAATTTCAAAACTATTATTTCACCCCGATTCATTCCTCGCCCATGGATCTATGGGTTGGATCGCCAGAATTTTTTTATTTATTATTAATTTTCGCTGCGCCATGGGGGTACTGGAATTCTAACATTGGTGCCAGAGCCACTTGTGTGATACAGATTAGGGTTTAAATACTTGGGTGATGCAATTGTATGAGATGCATGCTTTAATTTTATTGCGTTTTCATATATTTAAATCGTCTAAGCATAACCTGATCATTGTTCCTTTCGATAATTGATTAAATGTTAATCATGGGGTGTGGCCTATTCAGTTTTACGTCGTTACTGTTAACTGTTAACAAATCTGTAATGATGTGACAGTGGTATTTACAATTTCCAGTAAAAGTTAACTGGTTAATGGAACAAGGGTTGTTCCGATATGAAACCTTAGGGATTAAAATCCTGAAAACATGATTTTGTTGATAAAAGTTATCAAATCGTCAAGTTTCATTTGACTGGGGTATGCAGTTCGTACCGTGGGGCTCCGACCCCGCACCCCTTCAGCCCGCTTCCTCCGACCGCCTTAGATCCCCATCTTCTTATAATATGTTTTATAATAAATAAAATATGGTGGGCCATAAAAGGTTGAAAGGACATTTTATAATTCACCTTAGCAAAATGTTGAATTATGTATACTATTTTGGACATGCATAGTGTTTGAAATGCATAGTTATAGCCCAATGACCCTTTTGATAGAAGGTTGTAATTTTTATAAATACAGCTTGCGTGTCGTGCCTTACTACTATTCTCTTGTATTTATCTTCTCATCTTACTCCCTCGTATGTAAAACAAGTTTCTACATATTGTAATTTGCAAGAGTTACTATGGGCTAGACGAGAAGGAAGATGGGCCAACTAGCTTGGGTTGAACCACCTTAGTTTACGGGCTATAATTATTGCATTTATTTATTGCTTTATTTATTCATGTATGAGATGCTATAGATGTCTAAAGCATGCCAAATTTAAAATTTGATAATAATAAACCCCATTAATTGATGAGATCAATTAAAAGACTAAAAGGACTAAAGTAGACCATAATTGGTGAAATGCTACAACCTTAATAAAATCCCTCTATTAAAATATAAAGTTAACATAGCCTTCAAATTTTGCCCTCGTTAAGGCCTCGATCAATACTGTGTAGGTTCTGCCAAAGTGAAGTACTAGTATTTATCTTGGTTAAACGCGAAGAATAAACAAGTGATGTTCACTGGTTAAAAATTGGTTAATGACTTAACTAGGTTACTCTAATAGGATTAAAAACCTAGAGGCAAGTAATTTGGAAAAATCATAAGATGATTAGAACAAGAGTTGTTCACCAAATATTAGGAGTTACATATGATGTAACGCCAAATCTGACTTAAGAGGAGGTGAAATATGGATCCTTAACCCACTAGAAATACTTTTGAGAAATTCTTTCTGAAATTAATATATTAAGGGTTATTAATTTTGAAATAAAATAGCGGGAACATCATTTAATAAAGTCCTAATAATGATTGATATAAACTTGGTAAATTTACTCACACACATATTTTACAGTTGTAGATATATTATGGCTGCAAACACTAATACACTCTCATTGCGATCGGTCCTTGAGAAGGCAAATTGAATGGTTTGAACTTTCTTGACTGGTTCCGTAACTTGAGGATTGTCCTCAAACAAGAACAGAAATTATATGTCGTTGAACAACCACTTCCTAATAAACTACCCGCTAATGCCTCGAGGGCTGATAAAGATGCTTACAGGAAGCATCTCGATGACATGGTAGACGTTGGATGTCCTATGCTTGCCACTATGAATCTTGAGATTCAGAAGCAACATGATGACATGGTTGCTTATGATATGATCGAGCACATGAAAGAACTTTATCAAGGGCAAGCACGGCAAGAGAGGTTTGATACCTCTAAGGCCCTATTCCAATGTAAGCTGGATGGAGAAAGCCCAGTAGGACCTCATGTCCTTAAGATGATTGGCTATATTGAAAGCCTGTCTAAGCTTGGGTTTCCATTGAGCCAAGAGTTGGCCACTGATGTTATTCTGCAATCATTGACAGATAGCTACAGCCAGTTTGTCCTCAATTTCAATATGAATGAAATTGACAAGACTCTGCCACAGTTGCTTAGTATGTTACGAACTACTAAAGGCAAGATGAAAAAGGTTGGATCCAAGCCCATACTGGTGGTCCATAACAACAAGGGCAAGGGAAAGGCCAAAGTTTAGACAAAGCCCAAAGGCAAAGGTAGGCCCAAGCCTGGAAAAGGAAAGGCTGCACTGAAACCTAAAGGTGGGGTGTCTAAGAAAAGAAACTGCTTTCATTGTGGTGTGACTGGACATTGGAAGCAAAACTACCCTATCTATCTTGAGGAAGTCAAGAAGGTCAAAACAAGCAGAACGTCTGCTTCGGGTATTTATGTTATTGATATTAATTTATCAACTACTACCTCTTGGGTATTAGATACTGGTTGTGGTTCTCATATTTGTACTTCTGTACAGGGACTACAAAGGAGTAGGACTTTGGCTAGAGGAGATGCAGACCTGCGAGTTAGAAATGGAGCAAAAGTTGCTGCATTAGCTGTGGGAACATATACTTTATCTTTGCCTAGTCGATTTGATTTATGTTTAGAGGATTTTTATTTTGTGCCCAGTTTGACTAAAAGCATTATTTCAATTTCTTGTTTAGACAAAATTGGTTTTGAGATAATTATTAAGAATAATTGCTGTTCCTTTCATCTCAATAATGTTTTCTATGGTTTGGCACAATTGATTAATGGCCTCTATATTTTAGATCAAATGAATCCCATTTACAACATAAATACTAAAAGATCTAAAATAAATGACTCAAACCAAACTTATCTATGGCATTGTCGTTTGGGCCACATAAGTGAGAAACGCATATCCAAACTCCATAAAGATGGTCTCTTGGATTCATTTGTTTTTGAATAATTTGAAGTATGTGAATCTTTCTTATTGGGAAAAATGACTAAATCTCCTTTTACTAGTAAAAGTGAACGAGCTAGTGATTTATTGGGCCTAATACATTATGATGTATGTGGACCAATAAATACACAGGCTAGAGGCGGATTTCACTACTTCATTACTTTCACTGATGATTTCAGTACATATGGGTATGTTTATCTTATGCGCCATAAGTCTGAGTCCCTTGAAAAGTTCAAGGAATTCAAAATTGAAGTACAAAATCAACTAGGCAAAACTATCAAGACACTTCGATCTGATCGAGGTGGAGAGTATTTGAGCCTAGATTTTGATGATCTTTTGAAGGAATGTAGGATTGTCTCACAACTTACTCCTCCTGGTACTCCTCAATGGAATGGAGTTTCTGAGAGAAGAAATCGAACTCTATTAGACATGGTTCGATCCATGATGAATCATGCTGATCTACTGACTTCTTTTTGGGGACATGCACTTCAGACTGCTGCTTTCACACTAAATCGTTTTCCATCTAAATCGGTTCAAAAGACGCCATATGAGATGTGGATTGGGAAACGCTCCATTATGTCTTTCATGAAAATTTGGGGTTGCAAAGCTTATGTTAAACATTAGATGTCTACTAAGCTTTAACCCAAATCTGAAAGATATATTTTTGTGTGGTATCCCAAAGAAACCAAAGGACATTATTTCTTTAATCCACTGAGAACAAAACATTTGTTGCTCAGACTGGTGTCCTCCTAGAGAGAGAATTTGTTTCTAGAAAAGGAAGCGGGAGAAAGATTAAACTTGAATAAATTCGAGAATCACAAGATACCACTAAACCAGAGATAGAACAACAGCAAATTCCACAAGAAATTGAGGAACAAGTAACTGCTGTAGAAACACAACCACCGCACAGATCTTTAAGAGAACATTATACACCTGAGAGATATGGATTTCTCATTACAATGCATGGTGACGTTCTTCTTATAGATCAAGATGAACTTAGGACTTATCAAGAAGCGGTGACAAGCCCAGACTCTAAGAAATGGCTTGAGGCCAAGAGATCTAAGATGGATTCCAAGTATGGACTTTGGTTGACCCACCCGAAGGGGTTAAACCTATAGGGTGCAAGTGGGTTTTCAAAAATAAAACCAACATGGATCGTAATGTACAAAGATACAAAAGGCGATTAGTCGCTAAAGGTTTTCGCCAAATTCATGGTGTTGATTATGTAACAGTTTAGGCCTAGTCTGAACAGTGGTTTCGGGACCACAAACTAGATGAGGAAAAATTTATTTTTATTATATTTTTATGGTCTAAAATTTCACATAATGATTTCGTAAAAATTTCGTTCAAAAATTTCGACGTTTGGGCACTCAGTTTAGCTAAAAGGACTAAATTGTAAAAGGTGCAAAAGTTAAGTTCTACATGTTAAAAGTTTCCAATTGTTATGAAATTTTAAATTGGAGATCCTTAAATGGTAATTAGACCATTGGATAACTTATTGGACAAAAATGGACAAGAGATAAGTGAAATAGGATATTTCTAAGTTGGGGGCATTTTGGTCATTTAGTAATTAAAAGAATTAAAAAGGCCAAAATAGCCAAAAAAATTTCCATCTTCTCCATGATGAACGAAAATAGAAAGGGGGAAGTCATGGTTAGGGTTTTCAAGCTTCCAATCTCCATAGTAAGTGATTCCAAGCCCCGTTTTTAATATTCTTTATGTTTTTGAAGTCCCGATAGGTTAATTTAGCTTATTCTAGTAATAATTTAACCTAGGGTTTATATTTGGAAAAATACCCATAGGTGAAATGTGTTTATTTTGATGTTTTATGGTAGAATTTGAAGCTTGAAATTGTGTTAAACAATTTTTGCTAAGCGATTTTCAGTGAAAACAAGTGAAACAACATAATCGGTAAAAATTATTATTGTTCATAAGTGCATGTTAGAGCAAGAATTTGATATTTCTATATAAGGGAAAAATATTTAGCATGTTATAAAACATAATAAAAAGGAATAAAGTTTAATTTTCGAGCCTAGGGGCAAAATTATAATTTTGTGAAACTTTAGGGGCAAAAATATAATTTTTCCAAAATGTGATTTTTGGAATGGATTGAAGAATGTGAATGTTATATAAGCTAAATATGTTATTATAAATCAAGAATGACGAGAAATTGACATTGATTGGTAAAAAAAAGTTAGAAAAAGTGAAAATTTCCGGTTGAACCTTCGGAATGAAAGAGATACGAGTGAAGTTGCTAGATCACGTGTGTAGTACTATGTGCAGGCTACTACGTGTACCAGAATGATAGGTCACATGTGTAGTACTACGTGCAGGCTACTATGCGTACCGGATAGCTTCGATCACGTGTGTAGTACTGTGCAGGCTACTACGTGTATCGGATGAAAATGGTCACATGTGTAGTACTATGTGCAGGCTAATAAGTGAACCGGGTATCATTTATTATAAGGTGGTTGCTATGTGGTGATTCCACCGTGTATCTGTTATTATTCCAAAGTGTTCATCGGGAAATTGACTAAGTGTAATTTAGTGATGAATATATATGTGGAATTGAATTGAAGATTGACTTGAAATTGGAAATGAGAAATTGGATTGCTTTGAATATAGTGATAAATTTAATGAATTGTATATGAATTGAAATGAACCATTGGAATGGGATGCGAAAAAATTCAATGGAATTGAGATAGTGAAAAAGTGAAATTATGAAAGAATACATTTTACAACAAAACAATTTAGACAGCAATAGTTGTGTAAATTTGAAAAATCACAAAAAATGGTGAAAATTGAATTAGAGAGTGAATACGATATGAAATGAAAGCTTAATGAGTCCATTTTTACATAAAAGAAACAAAGCAAGCAAAAGAGTTATATATTTTGAGATATTTTAATTTTAGTGAGGCGAGGCGGATTGATTTCAATCCTCTATTTTGAATTTGGAAAATAATTAAAAATTGTAAAAAAATAATTATGAGTTATAATTTATATGCTTAGAATCCTTAATGAGTCTATTTTCAATGGAAACAAATGGAAATATCATCTGAATTCTGTACAATGAGATAATTCATTTTTAGTGAAGAGAGGTCAGAGATGTTGAGCAGTGAAACAGGGGTGACTTTAAATAATAAACTGTACTAATTTTCCAAGTAAAAAATTATGAAAATTTTATTGTAAAAAGATATGTGAGTCTAGTTTCGGATAAAATTAACAGATCTTAATTTAGAGCTCTGTAGCTCCGGATAAAAATAATTTAGTGACTTTGACTCAAATAGACAGATTTGAATTTAAATATAAGTGAATAGTGAAATTATGTATAATGCTATTTGAGCATGTTATATACATAAAGGATGTGGGATGGAGAGGAGGAGGAGGACAATAAAGTATATGAATGAATTGTGTATAATTGGTTATATGCCTAATTATAATTGATAAACGTTGAAATAGGAGTGGTGTTTATATTGTTGCATTACTGGTCATGGTAAGCTCATGAGAGAAAATAAAGTTTCATAACATAGTTGTGTGGTATATTTGGCATGAAGTGATGTCATGAGTGACTCATGAATTAACTCATGTTGGTAAGTTGATTCATAATTATACTATTCAAATCTATACATATTTGTAATATTTTGCTATGTGATTCGGAAAAAGGGTAATAAATAGCATAATGAAAATTCAGCCATGGTGCTAGTTTATGTTAAAGGAGTGTTTTATGGCATATCTTAAGTAATGGAATGTTATAAATTTTGAGGTTAATTTTTTAGTCAAATAAATGAAAAATAAATTGATTGTGTATTCGTAATTTTGACATATGCTTGGTATATGAAACGTATAATATATCATTAAATAAACTTTAAGTATTCGAATGACATGGATTTGATGGTGATAAGAATCGAATATTGAATTCATGAAGCACAAGTGATGTATTATTGTTGTGTGATAGCTTGGTTCGAGAAATTGATTAGGTAAATGGTAAGTGGAAGCATTTATGGATTTAAAAGAAAATTTGGAATGAACATGAAATTCAGCTCAATTAAATGATTTCATCAATTAAACATTGTGTATACGAGAATGTGTTAGTGAATTACATATTTGTAAATTAACATTCGAAGTTCGGTAAGTGATATATGAAATTAACGTGAAAATATTTATGATTGTTATTAATATTGATTCTGACATAAAGTAGATTCTTCAATATTGGATTGATTTAACGAATATATTGAGCATATGAATGGGTATGTATTGGGCCTTGTATACCCTAATTAGCGACTCAAAGATAATAATTTGAAAGTTTTTAATTTGGATGAAATTTTATAAATCGGTTTAATATGCCTATAAGTGTATTTATTCTGGTAATGCCTTGTACCCTATTCCAGCGTTGAATACGGGTAAGAGGTGTTACAATGTGACATCACCAGATTCGGCCCTAATGTTTAGGCCGGGTTTGGGGTGTTACAGATTATGATGAAACCTTTTCTCCTGTAGCTATGTTTAAATCCATCAGAATCTTGCTCACCATAGCTGCATTTCATGACTATGAAATCTGGCAGATGGACATCAAAACAGCTTTCCTTAATGAGAAACTTGAAGAGGATGTATACATGACACAACCTGAAGGTTTTGTCAATCCAAAAGATGCTAGAAAGATATCTAAGCTACAAAGATCTATTTATGGATTAAAGCAAGCTTCTCGGAGTTGGAATCTTTTTCTTAACGATGCAATCAAAGAGTTTGGTTTTATCAAAAATAAAGATGAGCCATGTGTTTACAAAAAGGTTAGTGGGAGCACTATCACATTCTTGGTACTGTATGTGGATGACATACTTATCATGGGAAATGACATACCTACCTTGAAGTCTATTAAGACTTGGTTAGGAAGTTGTTTTTTTATGAAGGACTTGGGAAAAACCACTTACATCTTAGGAGTAAAGATCTATAGAGATAGATCAAGATGACTACTAGGTCTAAGCCAAAGTACATACATAGACAAAGTACTGAAAATGTTTAGTATGAAAGAATCTAAGAGAGGATTCCTACCTATGAGACATGGTGTTTCACTCTTGAAAGAAATGTGTCCTTCAACTCCACAAGAGAGAGAACGCATGAGTAAGATTCCATATGCTTCCGCTATTGGATTTATCATGTATGCCATGTTATGTACCTGTCCAGATGTCTCATATGCCTTAAGTATGACGAGCAGCTAACAAGTAGATCCCGGTGAAGGTCACTGGATCATAGTCAAGAATATCCTTAAGTACTTAAGAAGAACTAAGGATACCTTCCTAATATATGGAGGTGAGGAAGAGTTAAGTGTAAAAGGTTACGCTGATGCCAACTTCCAAACTGACAAGGACGATTCTCGATCACAATCAGGTTTTGTGTTTTGCCTTAATGGTGGTGCTGTGAGCTGGAAGAGCTCAAAGCAAAGTACAGTAGCAGATTCTACAACAGAGGTTGAGTATATTGCAGCCAGTGAGGTAACAAAGGAAGCGGTTTGGACCAAGAAGTTCATTACTGAACTAGGGGTTGTGCCTAGCATATCAGATGCTATAGAACTCCGATGTGATAACAATGGAGCCATTGCACAAGCTAAAGAACCTAGATCTCACCAGCGATCCAAACATATACTTAGGCGCTACCATCTTATTCGAGAGATTATAGATCGAGGGGATGTAGAGATATGTAGAGTACCTACAGATGATAACATTACTGATCCCCTGACCAAGCCTCTGACACAGCAGAAATATGATCGTCACACTAAGCATGATTGTCACTCTAAGTCGCTTGGTATTAAATATATGAGTGATTGGTCTTAGTGCTAGTGGGAGATTGTAAGAGTATGCCCAAAGATCAATCATGAGATGGTTGTAATAACATACTTAATTTATCATGTTTATTAATATAAGGCATTACCATTATTATTTCCGTTTCTTTTCTGTGTGTATAAATAAACTGTTTTATAATAATGTCCTGAGAATAATATGATTATTCTTAAAAGATCCTTAGTCAAGTATTATTGTTGGCTAGGACAACAATAATGCATAATGTCACATACATTGCATGTGATTTTATGCATTTAATAGTTAATTATTTTTTTAATATTATATTTTTAATTGCAATAATTAAAATAAAATAATATTTTTTATTTGAATTATTAAATATAATTAAAATATATTAACTTATTAATTCAACTATTATAACAGAAAATTTTCAAATCATAATTAAAGCATTTTTAATATAATCAACGTACAATAGAGTTTTTGTTTTATGTAATTAATGCAGCCAACATTATTCAAAATAATAACTAATTAACATAATTAATTGTTCTTAAGATATTTAGGATTCTTTTCAAATAATAACTTAATTTTACATCAATAAAATTAGCAAAATTAAAAAAAATTAGCACAACTATTTTTATATCAAAAATTTTAATTAATAATTGTAATTTAAATTACAATTATAATTATAATTATATTATCACTGTTATAAAATAAAGAGAGATTGAGAGAATAAAGAACAAAGAAAATATGAAAGCAATAGAGAATGTACTTTATTGATCAAATGGATGATTACAATGCTTCATCAGATTCTCTATTTATAGGCATAAGAAGTATAAAAAAAAGTAGAAATCTAATTCTAATAACTATTACAATTTAAAGTACATCAAAACTTATCTTGCTCTTGATGGACATCCACTTAATAAGATATTCATAACACTTCCCCTTGGATGTCCATTGGTAGATAATGTGCCTCGTTAAAACCTTACTAAGATAAAAACCCCGTGGGAACAAAGTTTCTAGTGAAAGAAAAAGAGTACACATATCTATAATACTCATAATATAATGCCTCATTAAAAACCTTACTAGGAAAACCCAATGGGACAAAACCTCGGTTAATGGAAAATGAGTACAACGCGTATTTACTCCCCTTCATGAAAACATCACATACTTTCTCATATTCTACGTAGTCAATCTTGAATACTAGATTTTCAAATGACTATTTGAATGTATTTGCTAAGCATTTATATTACCATTCTTTTGAAAATCATGAGTGAAGGAAAATTTTGGGGAAATATATTTTGATCTCTTCAAGAGTTTCAACAATAATCATAACAAACTTTAATCATGATCCTTCTATAAATATACAAATAGGTATTTTGGATCATTTTATAATCCTCTTTCAACTACTATTGACTAAGTCAAATTTACTACATAAGTTCAATTATTTCAATTCATATAAATGAATAATTTCCCGAGAATTTCAATATGCTTCTAGCATTCTAAATCCTTCAAGGATTTTAATATAAAATTTACTATATAGTGATTTATAAAGGTTGTAACAACAATCAGTAGTCGCAAGTTAAATCTTTTATGAATTGTCAATTTAATAATATATCTAAAGGTTATTGCATCCACCACAAAAGAATTTTATATCTTTTTATAATCAATGTCAGGACTTAGCGAAAAACTTCATATTTTTATTTTACTTTTGCAAAACTACTTCAATTGCACCCTCACTGGCTTTATACCTTTAGATATTTGGACTATTTGTGACAGCCCAAAATTGACCCTAGTCGGGAAGTGGTTTCGGGACCACAAAATCGAGTCATAAAATTTAGTTAAAATTTTATTTGCATATCTTATATGTGTGATAGTACTTGTATAAAAATTTGATGTTTTAATTTTGTATTAGGAATGTGAATTTTGCTTGAAAGGATCTAGTTGAGAGACTTAGAAAATTATGATAGGTAAATAAGTAAGGACCAAATAGTATTAAAATAGGAAAGTTTGGGTTTGCATCTCAAAGTGCCCAATTCTTGATAAGTGGCCGGCCAAGCATGGTTCCATTCCTCCAAGTTTATGTTGTTTATTATTTAATATTGGTAAGTAAATTAGAATAAATAAAAGAAGGGAATTAAAAAGAAAAAAGGATGAATAAAATAAGGGAGGAAGAAGGAGTGTTCATCCTTTTCCTTATCACAATTGCCGTACCTAAAGAAAGAAAAAGAAGAAAGTGAAGTTAAGGCATTTGGTCATCTTCAAGTTGATTAAGAAGCTCTTGAATATTCGGTGCCTAGGGGAAAAGTTTCTAAGAAGTTTGGCCATGCATGTAACTAGATTGAGGTATGTTTGATATTATTCTTTGAGATTCATGTATATTTTAAGTTGTAAGTTTGAAATCTACCTAGCCATGGTTCAAATTTTGTTAATTGATGGAGATGATATTCGGCCATGAATGTTACATTCTTGGTTGGTATTTTGATGTCTTTGGTGATGAGGTATGAAGATGGTTGATTTTGAGTGTTTAATAAAAAGGATACATGAATTATTGTTAAATAATGGTCGAATGTAGCATGATTAAAGATGTGAATAAATTGAAGTTAAGGAGGTTGTCAATGAAAAATATGAGTTGGATGAGTTTTAAAGAATAAAAATTTAGGTGACTAGAGGTCAAGGACATTCGGTCAAAGGCTTGTGTGCTAGCAAAATCGGCCTAAATGTCGTTTTGATGTGTTGAATTGAGTAAGCTAGATGTTGGAACACATAAGGATTCGGCCTTCTAAAACAATAGAGATAAGTGTATGAAAGGCTAAGTTTAAGTAGTAAGGCCGAATAGGTTGTAGATAAGGCACTTGTGAGTTCTTGGCCAAGCAATTGACAAATTAAATTAGAGTTCTTGTGACGTATAATGTCAAGTCTAACTTGGTATATTTGGCCACCTAACTAAGTACATCGGTGGTGTTGAATGTCATCTTACACATTCGGCCATATGGGGTAAAAATGGGTCGAGTGTTCATGAGATGAAATTAGGTGTTTAAATGATGTTATAGTTGACATTGTGCATATATACATGCATTCGGCCATCTAATTGAGTATGAAGGTGGTGTTAAATCAAATTGTGATGCCCATTCCGAAGTATATATATATACATATATATGTATATATACATAAGTATGCCCATTCATGATGTTACCTTTAATTATGTGTATAATCGACTAAATGGGTAATTAGTGAGGATGGTTGCCGAATATACAAACATACATATGCATGTGTAATTGAATTATGAATGTTTAGCAAGATGGTTAAACTAGTTGATTTATTGATTAAGCTCAAGGAGTTAAAGGAGGAGAATCAAGCAAAGGCAAAGAAAAGATCATCGAGTAGCCGAGTTGGAACCGTCCTACCCAACACAAAGTAAGTCATCAAGCATATATTTTGTCTTGATCTAAATAGACATAATGTCTATGTAATTATGCCGAATGGAATGATAAATTTATATACATGTATGCATGTGGTGATGAAAGTGTTGAATGAAAAGAAAGAGGTGAGATGTATTGAGTTGTTGATCTCGGCACTAAGTGTGCGGTATAAACATTTATGATCATGAGATTGGCACTAAGTGTGCGGGTTTAAATTGTTCAGCACTAAGTGTGCGAGTTTGATTATATAGCACTAAGTGTGCGAGTTGATTATATAGCACTGAGTGTACGGACTTAATATATATTTCTGAATCATATGGGCACTAAGTGTGCGACATTATTGAGTTGATCACGGACAGCGGATCGGGTAAGTACCTTGAGTTCGTGACTACTAGGCGCTATGTTTATATTTGAAGTTGAGCTTGGTAAGTTTGAACCTATGTGACAATTATAATTGAGGTCACGTACATAAGATTTATCGTGGAATAGGTGAAAGGTCATTTAGTTGTATGATTGTGACGAAAACAAAATGATGTATGAAAATGCCTCAAATATCCTATTGATTAGTAAATGGAATGTGAATGCATGACTTGGTATGAGATTGAACCGATAGGTTTGAGGAACTATGGTATGGTTCGGTATGGGTGGAGTAACTAGCCTCGTTCCATTTTGCTTCCTCTTGTGATAATGTTATTAATGGATGGTAGTGCATTGCTTATGACTTACTGAGTTATATACTCACTCGGTGTTTCCTTGTCACCTATTTAGGTTTCTTGGACTCGTCTCTTTTTGCGTGATCGGGCCATCATTGGAGTCATCACACTGGCTAGCAAGTTTTGGTACTTTCTTCTTAGTCGGCTTAGGAGAACATTTCGGCATGTATAGGCTATTATGTTGTGTTTGAACTTTGGTATGTAAACTTTTAGCCATGTGAAAATGGCATAAATGTTCGGTTGGGTTTGGTTTTATAACGTTAGGTCGTAAGTCTTGATAATTCGACTTTTTTTTTATGCCATATGTCATGGTTGATTATTTTTGGTGTTAAAATTCATGATATGGCAATAGTGTAGTAGGGAGATGTTTGACAATGATTAGCCTTTGGCATGGCTAGTCATGATCATAATTGGTGATATGTATGATGAATTACTAGTTAGATCAAGGAGAAATCACGAAATAGGCATAGTTGCTTTCGTAACAGATGCTGGCAGCAGCAGTGACGTGAGATTGAAAAATCACTAAAAATAGTAGGAGTGGAATTAATTAATGAATAAATTATTTAATCGAAGCTTGATGAGTCTATTTTCATATAGAAGTAACGAAATGATCATATGGACAGTATGTTAAGAGATATTCAGGTTCTCGTGAGACAGGGCCAGAACGGTTTCTGGATTCCCTGTTCCGACTTTGGAAATTAATTATAAATTAACCAGAGATAATTAGGAGTCATTCCATATATGTACAGATTCCTCTCTGAGTCTAGTTTCTATAGAAACAAACGCCATCGGTATTGAAGCTCTGTGCAGGGAGATATCCAAGTCGTAATGCGCAAAGGTCAGTGTAGTCGATCCCTGTAACATGGGAGACTTTGACTAATAAACTGTACTAATTGGCCCAACCAAAAATTCTACAAAAATTCTACCATATACGTATATGAGTCTAGTTCCAGGGAAAATTTACGGAACTGGATTTTGAGTTTCAGAACTCAAGATATGATTTTTAAAGCGACTAGTACGCAGATTGGCAGCTTGTCTGGGAAATGTCAAATAAGTGGTTTGAAGTCTGTTAACACCTCGTGTTCGACTCCGGCGACGGTCTCGGGTTCGGGGTGTTACACTATTGGTCCAAAAACTCCACAAATTTAATTGTACTTTAGTTGCATCTTTCTATTTTGATCAATTTATTCCATATCTATATTTCTCAATAGATTTATTCAAGATCCTCCTTTTATTTAATTATTTCAATAATAATATTGCATGCAAAATAATTGTCAACCACTTTAGTTATTGAGTTCCACATTTTCTCAAATTAACATAACTTATCGAGACCTTTTATTTTCATTATTTTAAAATTCAGTTTTAGGTTCCTGAATCTCTTCTGAAGTTTTACTTATTAGTTATGTCTTGGGTCTCTTCTGGAGCACCTGCCTTCACTATATGACCATCTAAAAGAATTTTTATCTTTGGAATCGATTAAATTATTATTTATTCTACCTGATTGTCATAATGGGACTTTTGGTTCAAATTAAATTATTAAATTGGTTATTCTCATTAATTTTGTAAATACATATGACAGTTAACTTGTAATGAGTTATTATTTTTAAACTTTTGGTTCAAATCACTCTCCCCTTAACTCATTACAAGTTATTATTTCTCTCCCTCTAATGTCAGGAAAACTATCAAATCAAAATTATAATCACAAATAATGTCATAATTAAATCTCCAATTTATTCAAAACATCTAATAAATAGAAAGAAATTTGTAATTAATATATATTCCCAACTTTCTTTGAGAATTCACTTATCTTTGTGCTTTGTGGTGGAGCAATTGGAACATATATGCACATAAAAAAATTCAAAGATGAGAAATTTTTAGCTCTTGATCAAAAACCAATTGTAATGGGGAGTATTTATAACTTATTGGCTTGATGCGTGCAACACATAAATCAACATAATCTTCTGTTGAAATAGAAAGTGTAGCTCTCATAAGTAATGGTTTAGACATTAATCAGAGGTGTTTAATCAATAATTTCTCTAAACCATTATGCGCAAACTTTTACAAAAGTTTTTCAAACTCAATCAATAAAAGATTGAGATATAAACTCATCAGTATTAGCAAGATGAACTGTCTTAATTGCATGATCTGGAATTAATTATTTAAACAAGCAATCTTGCAAACGACAGGTTACAAATTGATAACACATATATGATTATTTTGTAGATGCATCTACAAAAATCATATAATATCAAAACTATCCACATGGTAGGTGAATTGGTCCATATTCGTTTCAAAAGTGCAAGACAATAAATCTCAACTTTACCTAGTGAGTTTATAATAATTAATTTTCATCGAGAACAAGTAACACATGAGAATTCTTAATTAATTTTCGCATCATATATGATCTAGGATGGTCTAGCTGGTCACGCCAAGTAATAAATGTATTTGTATCAGTAAACTTCTGGTTTACTTAATCATGTTTTTCAATTGTACTAATAATATAAATATAAATTTTGACAATTAATAATTTTATCATCATTCTTTTTATTTTGTATTCACATATAAACAACATTGTGACATTTACTTCTGGAAATGTCTACATCAATGTGAATATTATAATGTCACTAAGTCAACAAAATAAATATAATTTCCAAACAATTATATGCAATATTCGCTTTAGGGAATATGCCATAATCTTCAAATATCTAAAAAAAATTGCAACTTTAGGTGCATCCAACCATAACGAGCTTTAGATAGAATTATCATATTTTATTTCTCATAAATAGATCTTTCACAGTCAAATATTTTTCTTCCAACCCCTTAATGGGGATGATGACAGAAGAAGATCACAAAGATTATAAAATAAATATAAATTAATAACCCAATCCTCTATTTTCATCCTTTCAAAATAGATATTTATAGCAATAGTGATTCATATGAAATATAATATTTTCCTCATTCACAATCTCAATATAAGATCTATTATAAATATCTTTTAAAACTAATGGATTAACCATCACAAGATATTAATATATTTGCTCTTCTAGAGATTTCGACTAATTTTGTATTATCAAATATTGGAATAATATTTGTTTGTTTTAGTACCAAATAAGATAAATACTTTCTATCTATAATGATAGAATTTATTACTAAATTCTCATATCATTCCTCAAAGAATATTAACAGAAACAAAATAATTAGGCATATGCCACATAAGTGGTCAATAATCTTTTATATCACATTGATAACATAAGTTATCTTTACTATTTGAAGAGTTATCTTGAGAACTCTCATTGTTCTTTTATTTATTACTATGTTCCCACTTTTAGTGGTCCATTCTTATATATTTTATTTTCTTTGTGTTTGCATTCACTTCAAGGATTGCAATAAATCTAGTAGGATAGACTTCTAAACGTCTCCATTGATTTTCTATTTCATAATCACCATCCCAAAACATGTGTGGATTTCAAATCAAAATCTATCTATTCATGTTGTCATGATTAGTCTCCAATTACACCTCAATTACAACAATCATGATATCTATATTTTTATTTTTCATAATTGTTATGTACTGCTACATTCTCTTCAGGGAATGAAGCAAAACTAGTGGGAAGAATTTCATAGTTTTTCATTAGTAACTTATTATTTTTCTTAGCCACTAGAAGGTATGAGATCGTTCGAAAATACTATTAAAGTCAAATTCACAATATTGCTACTGCAGGAGCACATTAGATATTTCAATCATATAGTATAATGTATTCTTTCGGGGAATATATATAATGCAAATAGATGAGTATCTCATGTTATTTCTATATATGGTTTTAATGTAAAACACATGAAGGTTTTATTCAACATATATCTTCTTGGTCTGAAAAAAAATATTATATTTTATAAAATTTTGCATCACAAAGAGGTAAAATATTAGCTCTTAAAGAGCTTTTTACTGTTTGATGCAATATTAGCTCTTTAGGAGCATATAATCATTTTATTATATAACATTATTGAATGCTTAATTTGTTTTAAATAATATATAGTTTTGCAATTCCTTTTAACATGAATAATAATAATAAAATTGATCTTCTAAAATTTTATTTATTCATATAAAAATAAAATGAATATTATAATGTGGTTAGATAATATATATTTTATATATCATTGTGGTTAGATAATATATATTTTATATATCATACCACAATAAAATAAAAAATATTATAATGTCAAATTAAAATAACTTTAGAGCTATAAAAGTTTAAACATAAATATTTTCTAACCTCCACCTCTTATGACATAATTTCATCTCAAAATTTACAATGATATGAAATTATCATGAACAGGGTGAATATCCCAAAGTTCATGACAATTAAGTATTTTTACTCGCATTCCGCAATAATCATATATCTTAATCAAAATCAAAATTAAACCAATCAATACTATTAAAAATGAAAAAATATTTATCTCCACAAAAAATCCCAATAACTAAATGCGTGAACTATTTTATAAATTCATGGAGATACGGATAGTGAATTATATAAATTAAACTTTTTAATCGAAATCAATCAAATTTCAAAAGAAGTTGATTAGTTTGACTGACGTTACCATTGATTAGAAGTAGTGATTATAAACATCCTTTGTAATGAAGAAAAAGAGATCATCCCCAAGCAAATATCAAAAAGCAAACTTTGAGAGTGAATCTTACTTCTCGATTTCATATAAATAACGGTATCAAATCTTTCACCATCCTTAAGAAAAAAAGTAAAATAAGTTAATCAAAACAATGATAACGTATAATGAAAGAAGAGTGAAAAATAATAATTAGATATGAAACATTAAATAAAAGAAACTTCATGTAAAAACTTTGCATCTTGGCGTCAAAAATATTAAAAATCATGAAGGATAAATTAGATCATCGATAAAAGGAACTATTACTTTGAGCAAAATCGTGCTGATAACGTGTTATAAAATAAAGAAAGATTGAGAAAATAAAGAAAAAAGAAAATATGAAAGCAATAGAGAATGTACTTTATTGATCAAATGGATGATTACAATGCTTCATCAGAGTCTATTTATAAGCATAAGAAGTATAAAAGAAGTAGAGATCTAATTCTAATAACTATTAGAATTTAAAGTACATAAAAACTTATCTTGATCTTGATGGACATCCACTTAATAAGATATTCATAACCATCACAATTTTTTTCCTATATTTTATGTGTAACACTCCTTACCTAAGACTGTTGCCGGAAACGAGCACAAAGCATTACCTAACTTAACTTACTAATTTGGAGTATAAAAATTTGCTTTTAAAATTAATTCGCTCGCGTTCAATCAATATGTCCCTAAAAAAGATCTTCGAGACCCTAAAACATGCAATGAAAACATTTCAGGTCCAAACCGGGAGCATTAAAAATTTTCCAAATACTTAAACAAATTAAAATAATTTATTTCAATGTTCACAATAAAACTGTCCAACTGCGCAGTAGTCGCTAAATTAATTATAACTCGAGTTACAAAACTAAAAATTTAAATCCATAATTTTTTCCTAAAACTAGACTCATATATTATTATTATTATTATAAAATTTTTAGAATTTTTGGGTTGGCCAATTAGTACAATTTATTAGTTAAAGTCTCCCCTATTTTGCTGCCTAACAATTCCGACCACTCTTCACTAAAAATGAATTATCTCATTGTACAGAATTCGGATGATATTTCCATTTCTTTCCTTTGAAAATAGACTAATTAAGGATTCTAAGAATATAAACTATAACTCATAATTATTTTTTTACAAATTTTAATGATTTTATAAATTTAGAATAGGGGACTTCAGAAACCATTCTGGCCCTGTCACACTAAAATTCAAATATCTCATAATATAAAATTTCTTTGCCTGCACTGTTTCTTTCATATGAAATTAGACTCAATAATATTTAATTCTATATCTCATTCACTCTCTAATTTCATTTCTACTAATTTTGGTGATTTTTCAAAATCACGTCATTGTTGCTGTCCAAAAACTGTACCATTGCAAATTTGTACTCTTTTATTATTTCTTTGTATTAGCTATCATTTAGGCATACATAACATCAAACATACTCCTAATTAGCCATTTCATAAAGACATACACACAAAATGACTAAGTCCCTATACATGCCATTACTTAAAACGTTTGTCAATGAAAATACCCATTAGTAACTTGATAGTTGATAGTGTGAAGCGATCTTCCATGACCTCCAACCCAAGCTTGTTTGATAAGAATCTGGAACAAAGGAAAGGAAAGAGGTAATCTTATAAAGCTTAGTAAGTTCACATGTAAAATAACAATCATTAGTAATGAATTTAGCTTATTACTAAGCTTTCATAATTTGCATAAATAATGCTAAGCTTATACTTTCTCATCTTACTCATCGGTAACCTTACCAAAAGCTCAGAATAAAAAGAATAAAGCACCTTACTTAATAGCTTGCTTACGTACCTGCAACATCTCATTTAACACATTAATACTCTTTCATAATATAGGCATATAGCCAATCATGTCACAAAGCGTCATAAGTATAATTGAAAACTTATCACTTACTTAATACTTGAATATACTCATTAAAATACTTTTAATATCATCAACTTATAACCTCAATATTATTAAGCCTTATGTACATACATGTGCCTAGTCATAATACTCACATATCCTACTCTTACTTATCTTCAGCATACTCCTTGAATTTTCCGTTGAACTACTTGTAATATTAGGGATGTTCGGGATATTTCGTACACCTGGTAGGATGCCAATGTCATATCCAAAATATGTTCTTACATGGGATCACATATCGGTGCCGATGCCATGTCCTAAACATGGTCTTACACTGGCACTCCTCTCGAGCCAATGCCATATCCCAGACATGGTCTTACACTAACTCTTCTCTGTCCATGTCGATGCCATGTCCCAGACATGGTCTTACACTAGCACTCCTCAGTCTGTACCGATGCCATGTCCTAGACATGGTCTTACACTGGCACTCCTCGATCTGTGCCGATGCCATGTCCCAGACATGGTCTTACACTGGCACACTTACTGCCATGGTCCAACCATGGTCTTTTCCGTCAATTCTTTCTTAATTGCCATGTTATAAACATGGTCTTTTCCGTCAATTCTTCCTTAATTGCCATGTTATAAAAATGGACCTTGAGATATCAATGCTTTGACAAATCATAGTTGAAACATACTTGCTCAAATTCTCAAGGTCAATCACATAACTCAATAATAATAATAGCAACAATTGCATAATAATAAAATGCTACTCAACTTACATACTTACATTCTCAATATCATCATATCCTCAATTTATCTTACTCTCCTCAAATTATGCTATTCAATACTTTCTTTATCTTATACAAAGCCACATTACAACTATGGTCTTATATGTAAACTCATTCGAATTCTCATTTTTAATGTCGAATCACTATCGAACATTTCTCAACTATTATCATTATATTCAAAAATCAATACTAAAGAATTTATAACTAATATATCAATTTAGCATTCAAACATGCTTAATTAAATGTATATTAAACACATGAACTTACCTCGATACCAAAACTGCCATTTGATCAACTTTCTTAATTTTCAGTTTTTCTCCCGTTCTAGGTCCAAATCTCGTTTTTTGGTATCTAAAACATCATATTTCACTTATTTAATCAATTTACTAATCATTTCGGACCTAAAACATTTTTGAAAAAATTTACATTTTTGCCCCTAAACTTTTGCATAATTATGTTTTTTCTCCTGGGCTCGGAAATTAAACTTTATTCCTTTTTCTTATGTTTTATGACATGCTGAACATTTTTCCCTTCTATGGCAACATCAAATTCTTTCTCTAACATGCACTTATGAACAATAATAATTTTTACCGATTATGTCGTTTCACTCGTTTTCATTGAAAATCGCTTAGCAAAATTCGTTTAACATAATTCTAAGCTTCATATTCTACCATGAAACATCAAAATACACACTTTTCATCTATGGGTAATTTTCCAATATATATCCTAGCTCGAATTAATGGTAAAATTAGCTTAAGCAAGTTACCAGGATTCTAAAAATATAAAGAACATGAAAAACGGGACTAGAACGGACTTACTATGAAGCTTGGAAGATGAAAAAACCCTAGCCATGGTGTTCCCTTGATACATCGGCCATGGAGAAAAGAAATGAAGAAAATGATAGCTTATTTCATATTCTTTTGTCTTTATTCATTAATTAAGGTATTTTACCAAAATACCCTTAAATACCTTACTTACTAACCTTGTCTATTTTTGTCCATCAAACTTTAATGATCTAATTTCTATTTAAGGACCTCTACTTTAAACTCTCATTTCAGTTAAGTACTTTATGAACTAGAACACATATTTTGCAACTTTTGCAAATAAATCCTAATAGACAAATTAAACATGCAATCTATAAAATTCTTATCGTTAGTCTAACACATGCATCCAATCAATCGGTAAATCATGATAATTCATCATAATAAACTAAGGACCTCTACTTTAAACTCTCATTTCAGTTAAGTACTTTATGAACTAGAACACATATTTTGCAACTTTTGCAAATAAATCCTAATAGACAAATTAAACATGCAATCTATAAAATTCTTATCGTTAGTCTAACACATGCATCCAATCAATCGGTAAATCATGATAATTCATCATAATAAACTTTTCTATTTCGGATTTGTGGTTTCGCAACCACTGTTTCATTTGGGCCCTATTTCGGGATGTTACATTATGCTTAGAGTTTTATTCAAGTAATATTTTTATTTTAAAATTTGCATAATTTTTAACTAATAATTGTAAATTAAAATATAATTATTTTTAAATGTGTAATTATTGCAACTTCTAAAAAATTATAATTATTTTCAAAATGTATAATTATCAAAAATTCTATTTTACTTCAATTTTTTTATTTTTAAATGTAAATATGATAAAAAATAAATTATATTCTCGTCAGTTCAATTTTTTAAAAAAACTTGTGCTTTTATAAATATTAAAGATTTAAAAAAATAACTATGATTGCTGGAACCGTAAAACTCTTATACAAAACTTAATTAGTACACAAGAAAATTAGAGAAGATGACTTTCTCTTTTTTAAAGATGTGATATTATAAAAGTTACGTATGTAGGTGGGGACCATAACTCTAATATATAATTTTAGCACATTAGCTCTAATTTCTAATCAACTCATCATCAATTAAAAATTAGTTACTAGAGTATTACACATATTTTCCTCATACTTTATTTAATAATTAAAGCCCAATAAATCTTAACCAAATTAGATCACTTTTAATTTGGGTTAAACTATTTTTACGTTAAACTATTGTGATAGTAAATAATAACATATAATTATCTTTATTATATATGTAATGTCGATATCTTTTAACTTATATATATGCATTGACTTGATGATGAAAACTATATTCACTTTGCTAAAAAAAACTATATTTACTTCTCTACCAAAGAAAAAACAACTATATTTACTACAAATTTCAATATTTTTTACAGCAAAATAATTTCGCATGGTTTATGCCCAAATTTAAATAATAAAAGCCTAAAATCCTAATTTTGTGGCTTGGGAATCGAAGTGAAAATGTGAATATTTTAGGTTTTGTAGCAAATTTGGGACAAAGATCCAATATACTTAAAAAAAATAGTATTTATTGGTGACACACTTGTTTTGGTACATTTGTTCTTAGAGGATGGTTTATGTCTACAATAAAAATTATATTTTTTAGAAAAATAAATAAATTAATCGGATTTCTTTGCTTAAAGACTTGATTATGCTAATCCATATATATAATACTTGATAAAGCTAATTGCATTAAAAGACAACTGCGCATCAAAATTTGGCATAAACCCATACAACTGTTCTACGATAAAAGACATCATTTCACATGGAAATGTTGCAACCCTTGTCAAACTTTTATAATTTTAGGTTTTTTCCCATAACTTTTTGAAATTATAAATTTTTATTTTTAAATTTTGTTGACATTGACAAAATAGTACTACATCAATAATGAAAGATTAAGGGCTAATTTGCTACAAATAAAGAAGTAAGGGCCAAATTAAATAAAAGTGTAAATGTTGAAGGTTAAATATGATATTATGCCTTATATATGATTATGATTTATATATTTTTTAATACAATGCCTAGAATTACTATAATCCATTTTCACCCTTAAATAGGAGGATAATCGCGTTTGAGCTTGCTCAAATCCACATTATCTTATTTTAACAACAATATTAATGCTAACTGAGCTAAAACTCAATTAAAATTTTTATTTAATTTATAATTAATTTTATTTTTATGATAAATAATAAAATTTTCTATAAAATTTATTGCTATTTTTTATTTACTTCAAAAATTATTGTTATTTAAAAATATTGGCTTAATGACAAACTTGGCCACTAATGTTTACATCTTTTGTCAAAATGGTCCTAATTGTATTTTTGAGCCTTTTTTGGCCATCAACCTTTTTCTTTTCAAACTGTTTTTTCTAACAGATTTGATGAAAGTGTCGTTAATAAAATTAATGGGGATGATGTAAAATATTTTTAATGAAATGTAATTTATTACTTAGCAACCCAATAAGATAATTACATGTGAAAAATAATAAAATAAATAAATCATACATGAAATTAAAAAAACTCTTAATTTTAAAAAAATAAATGTAATTATTTAAAAAATATTTCAAAATGAATGCATACATTTGTTTACTAAGAGGTTTCAAAAAGATAATTAATAAATCGAACCGAAAATACTGAATGTATGTATTCATTTTGAAACTTTTTTTTAGATAATTATGTTTATTTTCTTCAAATTAAGAGCTATTTTTTTAACTTCATGAATTATTTATTTATTTATTTATTTATTATTTTCGACATGTAAATATTTTATTCGGTTATTGAAGTAAAAAATTATATCTCATTAAAAATATTCCACATATGAAATTCCACATAATCCCGTTAACTGTTTTAACGATACTTTCATCAAACCTGTTAAGAAAAGAAATTTGAAAAAAAATAAAGGTTGATGGCCAAAAACGGCTCAAAAATACAATTAGGACTATTTTTGTAACAGCCCGTTTTCAGTGAAATCAGAATAGTAGTTTTGGGACCACAAATCCGAAGTCAAAAATTTTATTTTAATATTATTTTAATATCTGCAGGATGATAATATATGTTAGTATAAAAATTTCGTTAAGAAACTTTACCGTTTGTATGCTCAATTTGTGAAAAAGGACTAAATCGCGTAAAATGTGAAAGTTGTGTTCTATTAGTTAAATGTGTTAAATAGCTATAGAACTTTAAAGTGGAGGTTCTTATATGGTAACTAGACCATTAAATAAGTTAGTGGGTGCATGGCTCGGTAATTGAGTAATTTTTTAAGTTTGGTAAGAGTAATTTAGTAATTAGTAAAAGATAAATTAAATAAAAGAAAAACCTAAAACCTATCATCTTCTTCCCTTATTCATGCCATGGTCGAAATTCACCCTTTGGAGAAGAGAATTTTTTTGCTCAAGCTCTTCCCTTGCATGTAAGTGAAGTTTTGTCCCGTTTTTATTTATTTTTATCTTTTCGGGATCGTTGTAGCTTAACCTAGCTAAATAGAGGACTAATTTGCAAAATGGTTGAAAGTCTAGGGTTTTTCCATGAGATTATTTTAGTTTTTCTTGAATTTTAATGGAAGAAAATGAATATTTGTTGTTAATTAAACAACTTTTGTGAAGTGATTTTTATTGAAAATGTGAATTAGGGGTTAAATTGAGAACTGTGAAAATTGTGTGTTAAATGTGTGAATTTGTGAAATGTATGGGCTACTATAAGCATATATAGAATTCAGCTAGGCTTAGATGTGTATGAAATTGCATGAATTTTATTTTACGAGCCTAAGGACTAAATAGTAAAGAAGTTAAAAGTATAGGGGCAAAATGGTAATTTTTTTCATAACATGAATTTTGGATTGAATTGAATAGTGTGAGAATTAAACTAGTTAAATTAGATTATATAGATAAAGAAAAGCAACCTTTGGAATTAAATCGGGGAAAAGACAAAGTAGTGGACTAATCGATCAATTTTCTCCGTACTAATTCGAGGTAAGTTCGTATGTTAATAAGCGTTAAATTTTATGTGTTTTAATGCTTTATTATTGTAATTGTGATGATACGACCCCCTAAAGATATTCGGCAAAGTTTCGGCGATGCAAGGATCCCGGTTGAACTTTAGGAATAGATAGGATACAAATGACATGTCATTAGGGGTTACCATATTTTGGGTGCTCGTCTCGTACATCCTACCGGTGACTGAGTTTTTGGCATGTGTTGCGGTTACTTGTAAACGGAAAAATATATAGGATTTTTCATATTTAATTCATCACCTTTTTACTTAAAATTGTTGTTAAAACCAAGTAATTGTTTAATAAATTAATGAAATATGTGAAAATATGAAATTAGGACATAAAAATTATTAAAATGTGATTTTATGTTTTATTATATAGTTTTCATACATAAAATGGCTTATTTTATATTAATTTAAGCATATTATATTTTTAAGCTATGAAGTGGGCTATGCATGATTAAATTAAATAATAAAATATAATGTTATATTTTAATAATTCATTTTAAATATTTCATTAATAAAATTGGGTTTAATTAATTAAGTAAATTGATTAATTAAAGTGGTTAAATTAATTCAATTGGTCCTCTAAACTATTTGCTATTTTTGACAGGTCTGAGTGTTTTCTTCCAATTGCAAAACCGTCCAAAGTGGGGACCAAGTCAACCCAATTTTCGGCTGCACATGGCTGATTATGTAACACCCGTTAGCCCGTATCCGTCGCCAGATTAGGGTTATGAGGCATTACCGAACAAAACACAACTCAGAACAGACATTTATGCCCTACAATTCAAACTCGTATACATATATTTGGATCAAATAGTCAACCAAAATCAATTTATACTTTTTCTAGTCATGTCACACATACAAATCATGCTTCAATAATTAACCATATTAATATCATCTAAATAATCACATATTCAATTTAACAATGTGTAATAAATCATATTACAAGTACTTAATACATAAAAAAATGTCCAAACCACATGACTTAACATTAATGGCATTTATACACTTAAAACCTACTCCAGCATATATCATTATATAGTATATATCGAACATAAATCAAAACAAATATAACATAAGTTGATTATCAATCATATTACTTCAATACATGCGCATATTAAACCAATCGAACCATTTTATACCATTTAATAATCAAATGTATATATAAGCATAGTAACATTACGCCATGGTTGAACATACTATTGATGTTGATATATAATTGTAATGAGCACTTGCCCTATAAACAAAAGTCACATTTAACATTTGCACGTAAATAACATTTCTATGTACATTGAATTCGCATGTGCATATTAGTTCACCTAAACTTCACATTTTATCCTATTAACTAATCATTAATTGGGTCATACCATTATCAAGATTATATGCATATCATAATGAATCAAATATCATAACCAAACCATACTATTTCATTTGCCATTTGGATTCGTACCAAAAAAATCATGAAACATATTCATTACTTACCAATAGCAACCGAACCTATATAGCCAATATACAATCAAATACATTATAAACCCATTGTTTACCATTGATTAACCAATTATATAAACAACCTTGGTGCTAACTCATAAGACCTAATATACATATATTATCCAACTCATAAGACCTAAATTTATCCAACTCACATCTTGAGACTCTAATACCTAGCATAAACCAAGTTTATCACATACATGCGATTTGAATATCTCATTCGAATGCAAGCTCAATTCATGATCAAATATAGTCAAATTCAAGCATAAAAATTAAACACATCAAGCACCTATTCAGAAACACATAAAACCGTAGTTATACATATTAATCATAGACAAGCCATTTTCGCATGGCTTTATACATATACATTTACATACTTGTTCCAAAATCAAACATTTCAACTATGCTATACATGCCATAAGCCCAAATTCAACTTAGTAAATTACCGAAAGAAACAGCCGATAGTGTGATAGACTTTGCTGGCGATCCCCGAGCTTGTAACTTGACTCCAAAATCTATAAAACAAAGATATACAGGAACACACATACAGTAAGCTATTTAAGCTTAGTAAGTCATAAGAAAATATATATATCAATGATTTTATATTAACACTAAGTTAATAAGGCAGAATATACATATCCTCCAATACAAAGTTATCATTTTAATCATACATATATATATCATATGGCTAAATGCATAAATACACATGAACATATATAAATCTCACTATTAATATCACATATACCTCATTTGGCCGAATATACACAATCACATATGCATACACATAATTCACATTTGTAGCTTTAGCATTTATACAATCAATTCAACAACCGACTTACCTTATTTTCACAACTTGGTATAAGTACATACCTGAGCCTTTTAATTCGATTTTTCATTTGGTCTTCACTTAACATTGCCCGTTGAACCGTTCGAAATTAAAAAGGATACGCAGATAGTCGGAAGCTCGTACAATGCCAACATCCTGGACGTGGTCTTACTTGTAATCACATATCGATGCCACTGTCCCAGATAGGGTCTTACACGAAACAAATACGATGCCAATGTTTCAGACATGGTCTTACGCGTAACACAAGTCAATGCCAATGTCTCAGACGTGGTCTTACACGATAACATATATCGTAAATCCTATGCCATGAAATATGTTTCCTATCTATTCCTAGGGTTCGTACAGGACTTTTGGACATTGAATCTCGATCAGATCAAACTTGAAATATAGCTCCTTTGCTCAATACAAATTCGGCTATACACAAATATATTCACAAAAATTCCATTCATCATGTAACGTTTATATATTATCAAAATTAACGACATTTATATGCTTATAGACTTACCTCGAATATCGACGGGCTGTATAATCGACTATTCGACTACTTTTGACTTCCCCCGATCTAATTCCATTTTCTTCCGTTCTTGATCTAAATAAATTCAAATTTAACAAAATTAAACACACATTCATTCAATTTAATCCAAAAACACATAAATGGGAAAATTACCATTTTGCCCCTAACATTTCACACTTTTTGCAATTTAGTCCCTATTGTATAAAATACAAAATACACGAAATTTGCATATACCATGCTTAGGTCGAATATTCCCAAGCTCCATACAAGTCCACATATTTCATTTTTTTCACATTTTAATCCCTCAAAATATTATTTTTACAATTTACCCCTAATTGCTCAAATTCACCAAAAATCCAAAGACAAAACATATTAATCTAACACGTATATTTCATAATTCATCAACTATCATCATAAAACTCATAAACTCATCAAAGGCAAATTTCAAAATCTTTATCAAAATCAAGAATTAAGACATGGGCTTTGAAGATAACTTAGCAACGATCTTAAAAACATAAAAATTATCAAAAACCGAGCTAGTTACATACCTTAATCAAACTCAAAAATGGTTAAACCCTAAGCTTGTTCTTTTCTTTTTCTTTTCTTTTACATTCGGTTAGTAAAAACAAAAAGATGATAATGGCTTTTTAACTTATGTTTGTTTTATTTTATTAATAATATATTATATTATTATTTATTAAACCATTATACTTAATATAATAAGCTATATAATTTAACATAATGCCATCCACTACTCTCACTTACGGTTAATTTGCAACATAAAGCCTCCAAATTATAAACACAACAACAATTAGGCACTTTCTTATTTAACCATCAAATTTTCATTTTACGCGATTAAGTCCTTTTCTCAAATTAAGCACACAAACAATAAAAATTAATTCACGAAACTTTTACACATGTAAATGCACAAATAATTAACATAGAAATTAATATTAAAATAATATTTTAGACTCAGATTTGTGGTCCTGAAACCACTGTTCCGATTAGGGTCAAAATCAGGTTGTTATAGATTATAAAGCAATTTTTGGTTTAATTACATAAGGCCCTTGAAGAGTTAAAGAAATTAGAGATTTACCTGAAGACTTGCTAGAGACCGAGTCTTAGTCCTGAGTTGTTGTGGCATTCAAATTGACCAAATATCAAGGAAAAATCAGCCACATTTCCTCAATTCATGGCCCGCCACTCTTGGAGGAGGAGCCTCGTCAGTCAGAGTCTTGGATGACAGCCACTCTAAATTGGGTTTAATCTTTCTTTTCTTTAATTTAATTCAAAGATGTTTGCTATGAGTTCTATGTTCTTGTTTACAACAATGATAGCTTAAATTTTATTTAAGCTAGGATGATTATTTTGATTAAATAATTTTATGTGACTCATGCTTATAATGTTTGTGCCTTAATCGATCATGTTTTCAATTAAAATCAAGTCTGTATTTCGTTCATACGTGATTGAAATACACTTGAATTAGCTGAGCGCTCCTAACCAGACGACGACTAATGGACGCATAATTGAAATTTGCATGCTCAATTTAGATCCTAACTCGATTAAATTGTAGGTTGCATAAACACCCTAACCAGACACTGTTATCTGCATAATTTTTAGATTTGTGTGATTAAATTGTTTCAAACCTAACATGTCCCTGTTACCTCATACGAATGCTAAGAAACCCTTAGTAAATAAGGATCAGTAAAATGCGTATTTACTAAGTAAAGGATTCCGAAAGGACCTAATTTGGTTTCCAAACTCATGAAAGGTCGAGTTGCCATGGAATGTTTTTCCGAATATTATTACGCATGATGATAATAAATTAAGTTTAATTAAAGTAATTGTCCTAGTTTATTTATGTTATAATTGTTGCAAATTGTGTTAAATTTTGCTAAAATCTATTTCATTCATATAGTCTGCATATTAGGATAATTTATATTAGGGACCATTTCATCTAGTTTATACCACTTCTCAACTATATATTTTTTTTTATTTTTCAAATTGTTAATATAATTTTACAAATTAAGTGACTTAGTGATACGAGTCACAAAGGCCCAACTCAAGCTCAAGAATGTAGAGGGCTCAAATTACCACAAGGCCCAATAACAAGGTCAAAGTCCAGGCACATGCGTATGAAACTAAATGGAACCGTTCAAGACTTCATTAGCAAGGCCTTAGATGCGTATATAAAGGAAAAAGAAAATCAAGATTCACTTTCTTGTTTTCAAGAAAATCAAGAAACCGAATCTTGGAAATCTTGGAAATCTTGCAGCTAAGGTGCATTGGATCTCAGTTACGAGCATCAATGAACCAATTTCGGGAGAGAACGGATTACAAGCCCAAGTTCTTGAAGATACGACCCAATAAGATGTTCCAAGCCCAACCAAGAAGTTCAATTTAGACTTAGTTGAAAATCAGGCCAAATTGTCAAAGTGGCACAATTTGTAAAATTTTAATTCTTTAAATAATTAGTTTTAATTTTTAGACTTTATAAATAAATTTCTATGTAAGAATTCAGTCCAAGAGACCCATTTAAAGGCCTTGGACGAAATTCCCTTGAAAGGCAACAATTAGGGTTTTTTTTAGTTTTCCTAGTAGGGATAGGAAAGTAATTAGGAGGCCTATATATATGGCTTGGCCGGCCACCCTTTTGGAGGATATATTGAATTCAGATTTTTTTTGTGGAGTGAAAACTCTCTTTGAGTTTCCCCAAGAATTCTCTCTTGAGTTTTCTTTAGAAGTAGTTTTAACAATCTTTGTTATTGTGGGAGCCATCTTCAACCTTCTTCTTGCCGTGTTTTTACATTGGAGGGAAGATTAGAGCCGTTTGAAGGGAGTTGTGAAATCTTTCTTGATTTCAAGGCTTCTTAGGACTTTATCCATCCTTTTTGCTCTTTGTTCCTTTTTAATTATTTTTGTTTGTGTCGAATTGTTGAGTAACTTGGTTTAATTGTTCTTGTTGCGTTTCCAGGCATTCCAAGCTTCAAGGATCTGTTTTGCAACATTCTTTGGCATCAAGAAACATTGTTTATTCATCCTTTCTTGCCGCCCAAGTATCATTCTATTTCAATTTGGTTTTCTTGGTCTTTTAAGTTTAATTTTCTGTTATCTGTTCCCGTTTCAGATCTAAGTGTCGATAGTTTTCGTAGGATTTTCCTGTGACTTGGCAACTCGATCTTGGTCCACGCGCAACCCCTTATCATTTGGTATCAGATTTTGGGCGTTTTGGGTGTTCTTGGTTGATTTCTAAACTGATTTCCTTTAAAAAAACAGCATATAGCAGTTTTTACCCAGAAAATATTTGAAAAAAAATTCATTTGAGTGGGTAAACATTGTTCGATTGGTCTGAAATTTTATATGCATATTTGTGGCACTGTGATAGAATATTAAAAAATATTTCCCACAAAAAAATCAGTAGAAAAGTAAAAAATAAAGATGAAATAAAATAAAAATTAAGAAAAATATTCAGCGGGTTGATTTTAGTGCCGAAACTTTCCAAATAAAATATACAATATTTAAGGACATTCGAGTTTAAATTTCGTGAGTTTTGGAGATCGAGAACACCTCGAACGAAGTTGTAAAGTTACTCTGCAGTTTTTTTCGGGTTTTCGGGTATCAGCAATTTTTATTGATTCTTAGCTGTAGGTTTTCATTTGTTTTTCTTTTATTCTTCCTTTACACTATCTAACACCTTCTTTTTTCTTGTGTTAGTAGAATTTAAAAGTGTGCACAATGCTTCCTCGATGCGACACAAATCAATTGGAGTCTCGTCCCGTTTTGGACTCCTAGTGCAATTAGGATTCTTTGGTAGTTACGGTTCATACACTTTCTAATTGATTGATATAGACTCTACTAAAGAACTCACAAGACTGAATTCTACCTCTTTGAGAATTTGATTTTCCTTTTTGAGTGATTAACGGTGAGGTTTGTTAATTTTTGAGTGTTGAGTGTTTGTTTTGCAGGTATTCCAAAAAAAAAAAGATTTCTAGAATTGGTCAAGTCGTTGATTTTTCAAATTCGAGGACGAATCTTTTTGAGGAAGGGGGAATGTACGAGTCACAAAGGCCCAACTCAAGCTCAAGAACGTGATGGGCTCAAATTACCACAAGGCCCAATAACGAGGTCAAAGGCCAGGCAAATGCATATGAAACTAAATGGAACCGTTCAAGACTTCATTAGCAAGGCCTTAGATGCGTATAAAAAGGAAAAAGAAAATCAAGATTCATTTTCTTGTTTTCAAGAAAATCAAGAAACCAAATCTTGGTCCAATTTTGCTATTTTGAGCGATTTCAAGAATCAAGAAAATCAAGATTTCAAATCTTGGAAATCTTGGCCCAAGAAACTGAATCTTGCAGCTAAGGTGCATTGGATTTCAGTTACGAGCATCAACGAACCAATTTCGGGAGAGAACGGATTACAAGCCCAAGTTCTTGAAGATACGACACAATAAGATATTCCAAGCCCAACCAAGAAGTCTAATTTAGACTTAGTTGAAAATCAAACCAAATTTTCAAAGTGGCCCAATTTGTAAAATTTTAATTCTTTAAATACTTTGTTTTAATTTTTAGACTTTATGAATAAATTTCTATGTAAGAATTCAGTCCAAGAGGCTCATTTAAAGGCTTTGGATGAAATTCCCTTGAAAGGCAACAATTAGGGGTTTTTTTTTAGTTTTCCTAGTAGGGATAGGAAAGTAGTTAGGAGGCCTATATATATGGCTTGGCCGGCCACCCTTATGGAGGATATATTGAATTCAGATTTTTTTGTGGAGTGAAAACTCTCTTTGAGTTTCTCCAAGAATTCTCTCTTGAGTTTTCTTTAGAAGTAGTTTTAACAATCTTTTTGATTGTGGGAGCCATCTTCAACCTTCTTCTTGTCGTGTTTTTACATGGGAGGGAAGATTAGAGCCGTTTGAAGGGAGTTGTGAAATCTTTCTTGATTTCAAGGCTTCTTAGGACTTTATCCATCTTTTTTGCTGTTTGTTCTTTTTTAATTATTTTTGTTTGTGTCAAATTGTTGATTAACTTCGTTTAATTGTTGTTGTTGCTTTTCCAGCCATTCCAAGCTTCAAGGATCTGTTTTGCAACATTCTTTGGCATCAAGAAACTTTCTTTATTCATCCTTTCTTGCCTCCCAAGTATCATTCTATTTCAATTTGGTTTTCTTGGTCTTTTAAGTTTAATTTTCTGTTTCTGTTTCCATTTTAGATCTAAGTGTCGATAGTTTTCGTAGGATTTTCCCGTGACTTGGCAACTCAATCTTGGTCTATGTGTAACCCTCTATCACTTAGCACAAATACAATCCCTATGGAGATGATAACTCGATACTTACTTATTACTTGATAACTACTATGTACACTTGCACAAACCCGAGCGTTACATTACTTTATAACTTGTGTGAGCAGCACCGTGTAGCTACGTTTTAACTGACAGCTTGTGTAAGCAGACCAGTTATGGCTCGAGAGAGAGCATTGATACGAGATATGAGATAGTGGTGGTTTTGACTACATATTGGTACTTAGTGTGTGAGATACCCACGTATCCGATAGTATTCCAAATGGTTCAACGGCCACACTGTTGTTACGAGGATTATACGAGTTCAATACGAAGTAGTACAAGTATTTATGTGAAATACGAGGAGTGATATATATTGATATATGAATTCATGGCTAACATGGTTAATGATTATGTGTTAGGCTTTTGAGCCAAATTGAGTTGTATTATGCCTTAATGTTGTTTACCTAAATTGTAGTGGATTGGTAAGTTGTATTTTTAGTTATACGAACTTACTAAGCTTAATTGTTTACTCTGTTTTATTTTTCGTATTTTATAGAGCTTTAGAAGCTCGTTCGGTTTGGAAGTTGTCAAAGATTGCATCATACTATCAAACACTTATTTTGGTACTTTGGACTTTATATTTTGGTCAAATGGCATGTATAGGTTATTTGGCTAATGTAGCCTATATGTTTTGGTCATGCATTAAGCCATTCGATTTGGCTTGTTTTGGTATATTTTGTTATGTATATATGAGTAAATGGCCTTGTCATATTGATGTATGTTTGCTATGTGAATGCCTTAGTTGTGAATTGGTATTTTGAGTACCAAATGGTTGAAATTGAGAAGTGGCATGCATATTAAATTTTAGGTACAATGTCTCATATATATGTTTGACCATTTAGGTAAATGTTGGAGACAAATTTTAGCATGTTATAAATGGTCTATTGAGGTACCTATGAGTATCATGATTGTGTGTGATATTATAACATGTTATAAATTTCATATTGGTTGGTTTTGAATGCCTATTTATGCCATGATTGTATGTACATTGTTAAGCTTAGGTTGGTACCAATTTGGGTGAGAAATATGGCTTGAAAAATGGACTATTTTTGTCCACACGAGCAGAGACATGGGGATGTGTCTCAGTCGTGTGTGACACACGGCCAGGTGACACGGCCGTGTGTCCCCTAATACTTCTATAGAAAGCAAGCTAGTAGCTTTACATGGCCTAGTACACAGCCTGACATACAGGTGTGTGAGGCCATTTCGAAGGGTACACGGCCTGACACACGGGCGTGTGGTCTGGTCGTGTGATCTAAGTCAGTGAGTTACATGGGTACGGGCATGGGTTGGGACACAGCCATGTGTCCCCATTTCGAATGCCCACACGGCATGAACGTGTCTCTTGGCCGTGTGTCTCACACGGCCTGGGCACATGGGAGTGTGTCCCCTGCACATTGAAATTTTTCAAAGTTTTCCTAAAAATTTCTTGAGTACCCGGTTTAGTCCTAAACCATTTTTTAATGTCTATTTTGGGCATCGAGGGCTCGTATTAGGGACTGTATGAATGAATTTGAATGGTTTTTGTTTTGTATAAGAAATGAATATGAAATGTATGATTGATTGATCAATAAATCCGGTAATGCTTCGTAGCCATGTTCTGGCGTCTGATACGGGTTAGGGGTGTTACAATTTCGACAAAACATGTAAACGTTAGCGGCCAGATTTGTCATTAGGCAAAAATTATTTATAAAATAACTTTGAAACTTTGACAAATAATATTCCAAAATCATAAAATAAAGTTAATTTTATAAAATAAATTTTAAAAAAATTAGTATGAAAAACTAATAACCATATTAAACAAGGTAGGTAGTACTGTACCAGTGGGTGTACTGTTTTTGTCTTGGTACCGGTACGTATTGGTATCATCATATATTGGTATATTGTTTCGAATTTATCGAATTTTTAAAATATTTTTCACACATACACACATTTAGTTTCTTGATAAATTATAATATACATTTAAATATTTTTCATATATAAATATTTATAGTCTAATTTGTTAGTTTCTTAGTATATTATTTTGATAAAAATATAAAATGTATATTATATATACATGCAAATATATCTCAATTACATCCATATAAATATATTTTTATGTAAATATAAAATATAAAATTATTAATTAATTTCAATAATTTAATTTAAGACCTTTTAATTTTAAATATAATTATAAAAATTAAAATATTTCTAGATAAAAATATTAAAAATTAGTTTAAAATATTAAAATTTTATAACAATTAATACGGGTCGATAGAAGTTAGTATTGATCGAAACGGGCTAAAACACACAAAAAAATTAGACTAAAACGAAACATAATTTACTTGATACCAATTTTGGGAGTGAAACAATACGTACCAACCGGTAAAACTAATACCTATTATCATGATGCTAAATCAAATTAAAAATTAAAAAACCCCCAACCTAACCGAACAATATCAGCCGCATTCTCTTAAAATCACAAAAGTTGTATAAAAAAAATTCACAAAAGGAGATAATAAGATTTAATCTTAACTTTAAGTGGGTTGAAAAATTAGACAAAAAATGGAATCTTTGTTAAACCAAGGTCCAACTCCAACCAAATTCTACTTAGGGGAAAATTAGACTCTAGCTAGATGGTTTCTCACGTGTACATCAATAATAGGTCTGTTTCATTTTAACGAATCTTGGGACGTGACAGACAGTAAATAAAGAAGAATTAATATGTGGTTATAGTTCTGATAAAATTAAACTAAATGAGATTAATTATGTTATATATGAAAAAGAATTATTAGCAATAAAAAAGGGAATAAAAACTTTCTTTATATATTTAGCACCTGAAAAATTTATCTTAAAAACTGATAATCAAGCAGTTAAACAATTTCTTACTAATAAAAGTTTGGAAACTGTACCAAGAAGAATTAGATGATATAACGAATTATGTACTTTTGATTTTGAAGTTGTTAGGATCGTCCCGATTAAGCAACAAGTAACAAAAATAGCGGAATAAATTGAGAAATTAAACACACGAATTTAACATGGAAAAACCCCTCCAAAGAGGATAAAAAACCACGGGCAAAGATAATTTTACTATAATGGCAAAAGAACGAAGAGTACAAAAGATGGAGATAAAACTAAACCCCAAAAACCCGAAAACAAAGAACCCTCAAAACGTAAACACAAAATTCTCTAAATGTGTTATGAGTTCTAATATCTAATGGGTGTTTTTACTAAGGTTGTAAAAGAGCCTATTTATAGGCTAAATTCATATGTCAAATAATAATAAAATAATCTAAACTATTCAGTATTTGATTGAAACAAATAAACAGAGTTTAACTAAAAGATTATTTCTCAAATTTGACTGAAAATAGGAGTCATACTTAACAAATCTCCACCTTGACTCATATTCCACAACGCCATATTTGCCAAAGCTCGCCACGAGCCTATCTTGAACTATGCAGGGAATTAACTGAGTCGAATTCGTACTTAGAAACTGGAAGACTTCTAGCCTTCGACTTGTACATTGCCAAATCAAAACTAACCTGGGTCTGATTTTCACGAACACAGTGCCCTAACTTTTCAAAACCTGCATCCAAAAGAGAACCTCTCTTCAACGAAAGGGTCATACATTTTTCCCTCCTATGACCAAGTTGTCTCCACTCCAAATGAGTTGACTTCAACTCTGTAACGGATGAGGGAAGTCCGATTTCACCGGTCACTGTAGAACCTTCTAGAATATAAAGACTGCCAGTTCTTTTACCTTTTAAGAAAATGAGAGCTCCACGAGATACTTTAATACCGCTCGACTCGATGTTGATTCTGCATCCTTTCAAGTCTGAAATACTCAAGGAGATGAGATTCTTTCGTAAATCAGGTACATACCTGACATCTGAGAGTGTCCTAATCGTCCGATCGTGTATCCTAATTTTAACAGTACAAACACCAATTACCTTACTAGATGAATTGTTTCACATGCGCACAACTCCACATTCAACCGAACTATATGTGGAGAACCATTCTCTATTGGGACACATGTGGAAAGAACATCCCGGATCTAGGATCCACTCGGACGTGAGCTTGGAGTTATCGCTCATTGACACTAACAAGAAATCATCACCGCTTTCATCGGCCAAATTAGCACCAGCTACATCTTCCTCATTATTCTCAGCAGCTCTTTTATTTCGCAGTTTATAACAATCTGCTTTGACGCGACCTAACTTTTTACAATAGCGACACATTTTGTCTCGTTTCTTTGATGCTACCAAAACAGAAACTTGCCTATTTGCCTTGCTATCCAAATGAAGCTCATTTTCGAGTTTGTCTCTACTCAACAAATGACCTTTCACATCTTCGAACGAGATTTTGTCTCTGCCATAAATCAGGGTCTCCCTGAAAGACTTGTATGAAGGGGGTAAAGAGCACAATAATAGCATAGCTTGATCTTCATCATCAATATGAACCTCAACGTTCTTTAAATCATTTAAAAGAGTAATGAATTGACTGATGTGATCTCTAAGAAGCTCACCTTCGTTCATGTGAAACATAAATAGACATTGTTTCAACACTAAACGGTTAGCCAAAGACTTAGTCGCATAAAGAGTTTCTAACCTTTTCCACAAGGCGGATGAGGTCTTCTCCATCAATACCTCCAGCAATACCGTATTCGTGAGGCACAACTGGATTGTAGACAAAGCCTTTTCATCAAGCTCTTCCCATTCTGTTTTATTTAGATTCTCAGGCTTTTTCCTGGTAACAACCTTTTTCAAACCAGATTGAACTAGAATTTCCATCATCCGAACTTGCCATAGATTGAAATTTGTCTCACCATCGAACTTATCAATTTCAAACCTTGTTGTTGTCATATCTGAATGGGCTGATCTTTGAACTAGCTCTTGATACCACTTGTTAGGATCGTCCCTATTAAGCAACAAGTAACAAAAATAGCGGAATAAATTGAGAAATTAAACACACGAATTTAACGTGGAAAAACCCCTCCAAAGAGGATAAAAACCACGGGCAAGGATAATTTTACTATAATGGCAAAAGAACGAAGAGTACAAAAGATGGAGATAAAACTAAACCCCAAAAACCCGAAAACAAAGAACCCTCAAAACGTAAACACAAAATTCTCTAAATGTGTTATGAATTCTAATATCTAATGGGTGTTTTTACTAAGGTTGTAAAAGGGCCTATTTATAGTCTAAATTCATATGTCAAATAATAATAAAATAATCTAAACTAATCAGTATTTGATTGAAACAAATAAACAGAGTTTAACTAAAAGATTATTTCTCAAATTTGACTGAAAATAGGAGTCATACTTAACAAATCTCCACCTTGACACATATTTCCACAACGCCATCTCTGCCAAAGCCCGCCACGAGCCTATCTTGAACTATGCAGGGAATTAACTGAGTCGAATCCGTGCTTAGAAACTGGAAGACTTCTAGCCTTCAACTTGTACATTGCCAAATCAAAACTAACCCGGGTCTGATTTTCACGAACACAGTGCCCTAACTTTTCAAAACCTGCATCCAAAAGAGAACCTCTCTTCAACGAAAGGGTCATACATTTTTCCCTCCTATGACCAAGTTGTCTCCGCTCCAAACGAGTTGAGTTTGACTCTGTAACGGATGAGGGATGTCTGATTTCACCGATCAGTGTAGAACCTTCTAGAATATAAAGACTGTCAGTTATTTTACCTCTTAAGAAAATGAGAGCTCCACGTGATACTTTATTACCGCTCGACTCGATGTTGATTCTGCATCCTTTCAAGTCTGAAATACTCAAGGAGATGAGATTCTTTCGTAAATCGGGTACATACCTGACATCTGAGAGTGTCCTAATCGTCCCATCGTGTATCCTAATTTTAACAGTACAAACACCAATTACCTTACTAGATGAATTGTTTAACATGTGCACAACTCCACCTTCAACCGAAATATATGTGGAGAACCATTCTCTATTGGGACACATGTGGAAAGAACATCCCGAATCTAGGATCCACTCGGACATGAGCTTGGAGTTATCACTCATTGACAGTAACAAGAAATCATCACCGCTTTCATCGGCCAAATTAGCACCAGCTACATCTTCCTCATTATTCTCAGCAGCTCTTTTATTTCGCAGTTTATAACAATCTGCTTTGACGCGACCTAACATTTTACAATAGCGACACCTTTTGTCTCATTTCTTTGATGCTACCAAAACGGAAGCTTGCCTATTTGCCTTGCTATCCAAATGAAGCTTATTTTCGAGTTTGTCTCTACTCAAAAAATGACCTTTCACATCTTCGAACGAGATTTTGTCTCTGCCATAAATCAGGGTCTCCCTGAAAGACTTGTATGAAGGGGGTAAAGAGCACAATAATAGCATAGCTTGATCTTCATCGTCAATATGAACCTCAACGTTCTTTAAATCATTTAAAAGAGTAATGAATTGACTGATGTGATCTCTAAGAAGCTCTCATTCGTTCATGCAAAACATAAATAGACGTTGTTTCAACACTAAACGGTTAGCCAAAGACTTAGTCGCATAAAGAGTTTCTAACCTTTTCCACAAGGCAGATGAGGTCTTCTCCATCAATACCTCCAGCAATACCGTATTCGCGAGGCACAACTGGATTGTAGACAAAGCCTTTTCATCAAGCTCTTCCCATTCTGTTTTATTTAGATTCTCAGGCTTTTTCCCGGTAACAACCTTTTTCAAACCAGATTGAACTAGAATTTCCATCATCCGAACTTGCCACAGATTGAAATTTGTCTCACCATCGAACTTCTCAATTTCAAACCTTGTTGTTGTCATATCTGAATGGGCTGATCTTTGAACTAGCTCTTGATACCACTTGTTAGGATCGTCCCGATTAAGCAACAAGTAACAAAAATAGTGAAACAAATTGAGAAATTAAACACACAAATTTAACGTGGAAAAACCCCTCCAAAGAGGATAAAAAACCACGGGAAAAGATAATTTTACTATAATAGCAAAAGAACGAAGAGTACAAAAAGATGGAGATAAAACTAAACCCCAAAAACCCGAAAATAAAGAACCCTCAAAACATAAACACAAAATTCTCTAAATGTGTTATGAGTTCTAATATCTAATGGGTGTTTTTACTAAGGTTGTAAAAGGGCCTATTTATAGGTTAAATTCATATGTCAAATAATAATAAAATAATCTAAACTAATCAGTATTTGACTGAAACAAATAAACAGAGTTTAACTAAAAGATTATTTCTCAAATTTGACTGAAAATAGGAGTCATACTTAACAGAAGTATTATACGTAAAATGTACTGATAATATTATTGTTGGTTATCTTAGCAGGCCTCATGGATAGATTTAAAAAATCTCTAGAAACAGTTGGTGAATGGATGACTGTTTATAAAAAACCCAACAAGGGGAAAACAACAAATTTCAAATAAGGATTTGTACCTGCACAAGTGCCATTTTATCCTAGCCAGGGATATTATGTGTCATATCTAATGGTAGAACAACCAATTGAAACTTCTTTATCATTGACACTAAAAACGGTTAGTCAATCACAGTGATCCCAAAATCCAAATTCAACGTTTCATGCTAGTTATGCTGAAATGATTAAGGGAACAGAAAGTTTGTTGAAACAACAACAAATTCAATATACTAAAGATCTTTCTAAAATAAAAGATTTTTATAATCCTGGTTTATGACCAGAATTTTATAATTTTATTAATGAAATATGGAAAACTCATGTTTTTGAACAAAGAGCAAATTTCATAAGAGCTCTTACTAAGCTTTTATTAGTTTTGGTTGAAAAAATACCCAAAGAAAATGAAGCTAATGAATTTTTATTAAAATCTATTTTTTATAGGGATTGAGATAATTCTAAATATTTATTATGAATATTAAGGAGATATGGATATATTTCAATATTTTAAAACTTAAATATTAAGACCGAATAGAAAGAAGACTAGGCGGGAGAGCTTATTGGATCCGCAAAGAGAAAAGTGTACTTATTATTATTAATTTAATACAAATCAGCCGCAGTTTTCAGTCGTTGCTTTGGGTCTTTTTTGTTTATATTAAATCTTTTTAGCTTTCTTCTTCAGAGATTCTTGGACTTGGACTCCACAATAAAAGAACAAAAAGGTTTGGTGTGCCAGCTTGCAGCTTTCTATTCTCTCTGGTGAGTGCTGTTAATGTCTCTTTTTGGGTAAATTCTGTGTTTCTTTCTGGTTTTCTCCATCTTTTGAACTTTTTTGTTGATTTGAGATGAACTCTTTTTTTGACGAGATTTAAGGATTTGGAATTGATTAAACCTCCATTGTTGAATTGTTTGCTATATCAAAATATTGAAAGTTTTCCTCAAATGGGGTGATTTTTTTTTTTTTTTTGTTTTCTGATCCAGTTTTGATATCCAGAGGTTGGCTGGGAAGATCTCCCTTTTTTGAATGTATTTGAAGATTTGAGATTGTAACCTTGTTGAAAGGCTTGGATCCTTACGGTTTCCGTTGACTTTTTTGTAGGATTCTTTCTGGGTTATTTCGGTGTTGAATTGTTTGTTTTCTTTTCAAAGACTATTGTTATTTTATCTTAATTTTATGAAAGTTCTGTGTCGAAGGTATAATCTTTTCTGGGATCTTTGATTACAGGTAAAAGGATAGTCAAAATCTTTGATACGCAAATGGCTATAAAGAAGAATGGATTGATTCCAAGTTCTGCACCAGAAGAACTGAAGAATGTTTTGAAAGCGGTAGCATCCGAATGGGGAGATAAGATCAAAGATATGGAAGAATTCCTTGTGATCCCACTGAAGGGAGCTATGACTAACGAGGTTTTTCAGATAAACTGGCCGACAATACATGATGATCTTCATCAGAAGGTGTTGGTCAGGATTTATGGTGAAGGAGTGGAATTGTTTTTCAATAGAGATGATGAGATTAGGACCTTTGAGTGCATGTCCAAGCATGGTCAGGGACCGAGGCTACTTGGGCGGTTTCCTGATGGGAGGATTGAGGAATTCATCCATGCCAGGGTATGTGAAAGTTTCTCTGGAAACTTAAACATTTTATTATTTATCTTTATGTCTAATATTTGCAACACCCCATGTTGTACATCTTAACCACAGTTCATATGTTACAAGTTGGCTGACTATGATGGTCAATTTTAATTGACAACCACTGCTAGATTCAAGTAGTGAATCAGGGGTGTTTTTGCTTCAGGCTTCTATTTCATTTTATATGCTTTTCACCTTTCAATTTTTCTTTCTTTGATATACCAGACACTCTCTGCTGCTGACCTCCCTGACCCTGAAATATCTGTTCTGATAGCAGCTAAATTGAGAGAGTTCCACAATCTGGACATGCCTGGTCCAAAGGATGTGCTTCTCTGGAAGCGATTGAGGTGCTAATATGCACGCTTGATAATAGTGCTTTTTATATTTTGAGTTGATAAGTAATTTGATCCCTTTTTGCTTCTTACCAGGACCTGGCTTGGTCATGCAAAGAAATTCTGTTCGCCAAAAGATGTAAAAGACTTTTGCTTGAATGTTCTAGGCGATGAAATCAACGTACTAGAGAAAGAGTTAGCAAAGGACCATCAAGAAATTGGATTTTGTCACAACGATTTACAATATGGTAACATAATGATGGATGAAGAGACAAGAGCAATCACCCTAATCGTAAGTTCTCTGCTCAGTTACTATTAGCTGCAAGTATGGCTTCTATACAATGCTTTACTAATACTGCTTACAGTTCTAGACTGCTAATGTGCATTCTGATTGACGTTAAACATGCATTTGGAGCTATTCCTCTGATCAACATATCTGAAGTTGTTTTATTCAGCTAAACTTCTTGCACTTTTAATTTAGTAGTCGACTATTAAACATATGGAAATTGCAGATGAGGTCTGTTTGGTGACTGCATTTATAACAAGATGCAGTTGAACCTTCAACTGCACTTGAGTTTATGAAACAAAAAGAAAGCAAACATGAGAAGCCAAGGGACTGGGCCAGCCTCTTTCCTGAGGTTCTTATTTATCTCTTGATGAGCCTAAGCCTATTTATCAGATAAGGATTTCAAAATTTTGAGGCTTTGAGCGTTTGATGATATTTGACGGGCCATGTTTTGTTTGCATTACCTTACTTGTCATCTACAAATCATAAGTATGTTATCTATTTTCCTATGTTTTGTTTGCATTACCTTACTTGTAATCTACAAATCATAAGTATGTTATCTATTTTCCTCAACTTTATCTACTTTTTCTTCTGATTCGTTTCTTTTGCATATTGTGTGTAGAATGACACTTGCAGGATAGATTAATGAAATTTTGTGCTGACTGTGCATGTTTTAAGGTTTATTAATTCCCTTTTACAGGATTATGAGTATGCAAGTTACAATCCAGTAGCTTATGATCTTGCAAATCACTTTTGTGAGATGGCTGCAAATTATCATACTGAGACTCCCCATCTTTTGGACTACATTATATACCCTGGTGTGTAACGGTTGTAAATTAGAAACATCCCATGTTCTTTGGCTTCAACCATCCTGCATTTTCAGATCTAATCAAATACCTGTTCCTTTTGCCTTTGGATAACAGATATGGAGGAGCGCTGGAGATTCATCTGTGCATATCTCAGATCTTCAGGTTGGGTATCATTCTCTGCATACTGTATAGAAAAGTATCTGGCTAGAACATACTCTTATCTATCTCTATTTGACTGTTAACCTTAGACATGAATATATATACACCTATGTGAAATAAATCTATATCCATCCCATTTAATTGTACTTAAGAGCGATGTCTTGAACTGCTGCATGAAGGTAACGAACCCAGTGATGCTGAAGTGGAGCAACTACTTATCGATGCAGAGAAATACACTCTTGCTAATCATCTGTTTTGGGGCTTATGGGGAATTATCTCGGTAGGTGTTTCTGCACTAGCTCTGTTTGCTTCCCATTAGCTTAATGGGTAGAGTTTTCGAGGACTAATTTTCTGGTCGACATTTTCAGGGTCATGTAAACAAAGATAGACTTTGATTACCTGGAGTATGCAAGGCAGAGATTTCAGCAGTACTGGTTAAGCAAGCCCTTGCTCTTGGGTTCCTGACTCCTGAGCCGTTGCCCATGTTAACAAATAACAATGTGGCCTTAAACTGCAGCTATAGATTTATGAAGGTTTTGTATAATAAACCTTGCTTGTTGGTGGTACCTATAAAAAAATACACTTGTAAATACATAGTTTTGAGTTTGGTTGGGGATTATGCATTTATAAGATAGGGCTGGATAAAACTTATTTATTCCATTAGAGTAAGCCAAATAAATAGAAAAGGATTGCAGCATTAATCAGGAAACAAATCCCTTGTAAAAACTTCTTAAAAGTTCTCAATTGACTTTTCTTGAAATATCTATCTAATTAATTCTAAAATTATCCCATAATTAACAGACCCTTCCCCGATCAAGTTGGGGGGCATATATAGGGTTATTGGGCAATTTTGCCGCTATATTATAGGTAGATATTGGAATGCCTTGTTTATGATTGATTTTTGCCCATGTAATTTTAAAATATAGATAAATTTAAGTTTATTTTGCAAAGTTTTCATTTAAGTTACCGAGCTATTCAAAAGTTTTTTATTTAAGTTATTGGGTTGTTAAGTTTTTCTTTTTTTTTTAAGTTTTGCCAACAAGCTTTAAGCAACGATTTGATGATCAGTATGGTGGATCAATACTTGTTGACGAATAGAAGAACATATATGTAACACCCCTAATTCGTCTCCGTCATCAAATTCGGGTTACGGAGCATTACCGATCAAATCATAACCAATAATGACCTTTAGAAGCAATTAATCAATTCAAATAATAACATTCAAACTAATATTTATTCATGGCATAAAGATGGTTACGAACCTTAATTCGAGTTTACGAGATCATAAAAATAAGTTGGGAATATCCAAGGACCAATTTGAAATAAATCAAGAAATTTTGGAAAAATTTGAAAACATGGGTCACACGACCATGTGGCCAGATCGTGTGACATAGCCTAGACTGTGTGAGTATTCGAAGTATGGGGCACACGGTTATGTCCCAGCCCGTCTATCTACTTGTGTAGGTATTCAAAATAGGGTCACACGGTTGTGTTGCAGGTTGTGTGCCAGACCGTGTGAAACCTGCACCTAAAATGATATTGAGACACAATTGTGTAGGGTGATCGTGTGTGGTTCACGGCCATGTGACAGTCTGTGTGCTACAGAAGTTGCCCTTAAAATAAGCCAAATCAAGCACCAATTCTTGCACATCAAGACACACCATTCCCTCATGCATTTATATGATCAAAACACATTCAAACACACTCCAAAACATACCAAATCAACCATCCTATAAGACCTAACCAATATGCCAACAAAGGCATCACAATTCACATATCAAACTTAATCTAATGCAACATTTCAAGATCATTCATTTTACATAAATCAAACATACCAAAACCATTTCATACATATATATCATTCAACCATGTTTTATCTATCATCACACATGCTGTAACGCCCCAAAATTTTAATTTTGGGTATTGTGAATGTGTGACACAAAATATCTGTCTACTTTAATGGTTATGTGCTTTGGGTGTATTTGGGAGGTCCCAAGTTCAAGTTAGGATTAGGGTAAATTTTGGCCCTATCTTTGGTCAGTAGGCTTTTAAGTAAAAGTTGGCAAATAATTAATAGAATGGGCCTACTGGTTTGGTGGATAAGTGGAGTGTTGGTGTGAAGGAGGTCTTGTGTTCAAATCTTGGTGTGGGCATTATTTTTGCTCGTACGTCCAGGAGAGTTTGAGATGGACTAAAAATCTAAGTAGTGGATTTAGTGGGGAGTTTGATGGAGAGAAATAAGGGATTGGGGTGGTTATGAAATATTCTGTTCATATTTTTTTTCTTTTTTTTACTTTCCCCAAAATCCCTCCACCCTCTTGCCGTTTTTCTCTTCATTGCTACCGAATTTCCGCTCTCTTTCACCCTTCATCTTCTTGATTTTTCTTTTCCTACTTTGCCTCGTGTCGCTCCACATTTGTCTGCGATCATTCAGTAAGTTTTAGATAAGTGATTTGTCTCTGTTTTTTAAATTTCTTCTGAAGTGTTTTGTTTATGCCAATTAGGGGAGGATTAAAGGGCTCGTAATCACCACTCGGAGTCTTAGTTTGTGTGAGAATTACTGTTCATCGGTTGAAGGTAAGGTTTAGTCGCTTATGGGTTAAACCTCGATACGAGTTTGATTTGAGATCATGTTATGTGAGATTAAATTAGTGTTATTTGTTCAATTATAGGCTTTGGAGTGCTCAGGGACTATTTTAGCATCAAACAAAACTAGGTGTATACCTGAAATGCAGAAAATGTGATTTGGCGAAAAGCTGAAATTGCTTGCTGTTTGGATAGCAACAGTAGGCTAAATTTGAAAAATCACCATAAATTGGGGAAATCTAATTAGAGTATGAAAAAATATGGAATTAAAGCTTATTGAGTCTAGTTTCCCATAGAAGAAACGATGTAAGTAATGGAATTGTAAAGCGTGAGATATAATAAGTTTTGTGAGACAAGGTCAGAATGAATTCGGGTTCCCCTGTTCTGAATTTGGAAAATCATAAAAAATTAGAGAAAAATAATTTGGGGTTAAAATTTACAAGTTTAAATTATTAATGAGTCTATTTCAATAGAAACAAATGGTAACATCATCCAAATTTTTTATTAAGAGATAATTAATTTTTAGCAAAGAAAAGTCGAAGTTGTCAAACGGCAGAATAGGGGTAAGATTGAATATTTTACTTTACTTATTGGCTGAACCAAAAATTTTGAAAATTTTATGGTAGAAAGGTATATGAGTCTAGTTTCAAAGACATCAAGCAGACTTTAATTTGGAATTCTTTAGATCAAGATATAAATAATTTAGTAACAGTGGCTCAAGTAGACAACTTTTGAAGGAACATATAAGTAATAGTGAAAACATATACGAATATTAAGCTAGCACGAGTTACATTAAAAATGGACACGGGTCGCCCAAATCGACTGTGAACCTACTGTAAGGTCGGTAAGCATCACTTAGACCACTAATTGTATGAACTGACTGTTTGACTTATATATGTGTTGATCATGATGATAGTATGCTTGTATATTGAACTGGTTATATGTACTGATGTCCTGAGGTAGCATGTCATGACTTGTATGTTGCATTGCTTGGGGTTGGGTTAATTATATTTGGAGGAAGTGTACTGAGGGGCTCTTAAGCCTAACATAGTGGCAGCCAAATTACTGTTTTACGCCGCATTCGGTACTACCTGGAGTGTAGGGATGGGTGGGTTGATTTGATCCCCACATGAAGTGTAGGGTTGGACGGAGATGGCGTGTAGAGGCTGGTTGAGTAGAACTTTGTTACTGAATACTGCATGACTGCTACTGATACTGTGATGGGCTAAGGCCCTACTGCATATTTGATACTGTACTGAGATGGGCTAAGGCCTAAACTGTTACTGATATTGAAAAAGGGCTTAGGCCCAGGACTGCTTTAACTGTGTACTGTGATTTGCTATTGTTTGTTTTCTTTGGGATTACACATTGAGTTTTCGTAAACTCACCCTTTTTGTTTAAATGTGCACATGTAATCCCCAGATCTAGATGGATCGGTGAGGCAGAGGACTCGGCGGTGACCACGGTTTTGGACTTTCATGGTTTTTAACCCATATTTACGATAATTGGTTTTATTTCTATTCTATTTTTATTGGCTAAGTTTTTGGCTTGTAATTGGACTATCGGACTTTGGTTTTGGGTTTTAATTATCTTTACCTTATGGATTACAACTGCTAGTAGTAGGAAACCTTGGTTTTCAAAAGAAACAAATGTGTTTCTTAAACGCACGATTGTTTAATCTGTTTTAAAAGCTTTCGTAAACGAATAACGTTTTGAAACTATCAATTAAATGAGCAACACAATTTTGGAACTAATAAGATATTAAGATAAGAAATTCAATGGAAATGGTTTTAACGCGGCGACATGATTTTCAAACACCTTATCAAATGACATCGCTAGATCCGGCCATAATGTTTGGGCCGGGTTTGAGGTTTTAAATTTAGTGGTATTAGAGCCAAGTTGCAAAACTTGGCTGTGGATTATGGGTTTTATAAAAATTGGGCTTTCGAAAATTTGATTGATTTTCAAATGGTTTGAAAATTTTTTATTGAGAAGTGGTACACCGAGTCTCCAGCTCTGATTCTGTAAGTATTATGAATTGTCATTTGTTTTAAATTGAAACTGTTATGTATATTATATTTTGAAACTACTATAGGTAGTAAATTGTACTGAAAACACTTTAGTTAGTGTATACTGAAAATTGTAGAGAAACTAGAAATTGTAGTGAGACTGTGATTTACGAAAATGAACTCTGAATAGCCGATACTGTTTTATAGAAAACATTTGTTAATAAATACTACAACTGTAATTGATTCATAAAACTTATAATACCAGATAAATCCAATTAGATATGAGCACACGAGGTATCTACGAACGGGGTACTAGAGGCCAAGGTAAAGCCTGTAGAGGGGCTCGAGCTGAGTCCTTGTCATCGGGTAGCCTGCCAAATTTGGATACGAGTGAGACGCCAGTGTCGCCCGCTATTGAGACTGGGTCTCAAGATCGCATGGCTAGGGACAATGCATTGTCCAAGGCTATGCTAAGGATTTTTGAGAGGGTCGTTGGGCCTAATACTGGATTTAGGGTCTAAGGGTCAATTATGGAACGACTCCAGTCCAATGGAGCTGAGCTCTTCAAGGGTGTCACTGAGGTTGCCCCTAATGTGGCCGAGTACTAGATTGAGGCCACGAAAAAGATCATGGATGATCTAGATTGCACCCCTAAGCAGAAATTAATGGATGCAGTCTCGCTGCTGCAGGACAAGGCTTATCAGTGGTGGTTGATCGTTAAGGAGGGCACTCAGCCCGAACGTCTGACTTGGGAGTTCTTTAAGACCGCCTTTTAGGGGAAATATGTCAGAGCTAGTTATGTGGATGTACGTAGGAGGGAGTTTTTGAATCTTACACAGGGGGATCGATTAGTGGCCGAGTATGAGGCCGAGTTTCTAAGACTAAGCCGCTATGCACGAAGTATGGTGGCATCTGAGTATGAGCGATGTGTCCGTTTTAAGGATGGCCTCAGAGATAATTTGAGAGTTCTGATAGCCTCGCAGAGGGAGTGAGATCTTTTTGCCTTGGTCGAGAAGGCGAAAATCACCGAGGAGGATATGAAGGTAGTCAGGATTGGAGAGCATCAGAACTACTTATCTAATGTGATCTCTGCACTGGTGGCGGAGAAGTTGGTTCGTAAGGGATGTGAGGCATTCTTGGCCTATTTAAGTGTTTCAGATTCTAAGGACTCTAAAGTTAAGGATATCATAATGGTAAAGAATGTTTTAAATGTCTTTCCTGAGGAGCTACTTGGTTTACCTCCAAATCGTGAAGTGGAGTTTGGGATAGAGCTCCTTCCTGGTATAGCTCGGTGTCTATCGCCCCTACCGAATGGCACCAAAGGAGCTTACGGAGCTTAAGGCTCCGATTTAGGAGTTTTTGGATCGTGGGTTCATCCTCTTTAGTATGTCTCCGTGGGGAGCACCGGTACTGTTTGTAAAGAAGAAGGATGGATCCATGCGGATGTACATCGACTACTGGCAACTGAACAAGATGACCATTAAGAACAAGTACCCCTACCAAGGATAGATGATCTGTTTGACCAGTTTCGAGGAGCTTCGATTTTCTCCAAGATTGACCTCCGATATAGATATCATCAATTAAGGGTTAAGGAGGCTGATGCTCATAAGACAGCGTTTAGGACTCGTTATGGTCACTATGAGTTCCTAGTGATGCCATTCAGATTGACTAATGCACCGGTAACTTTCATGGATTTAATGAATCGAGTGTTCCAGCCTTATCTGGATCGGTTTGTGGTGGTATTCATCAATGATATACTGGTTTACTCGAGGACTGACGATGAGCATGATGAGCACTTTTGAGTCGATCTTCAGACTTTAAGGGAAAAACAAATCTATGCTAAGTTTAGTAAGTGCGAGTTTTGGGTGCATGTGGAGACATTTCTTGGTCATGTAGTTTCGGCTGAGGGAATTCAAGTTGATCCTCGAAAGATTGAGGTTATGTTGGAGTGAAAGCAGCCTAGGAACGTGTCTGAGATCCGCAGTTTTTTGGGACTGGCGGGATATTATCGATGATTTGTAGAGGGTTTTTCATTGATTGCAGCACCCTTGACTAAGCTACTATGTAAGGGTGTGTCATTTAACTAGACTGATGCGCAGCAATAGAGCTTTGAGAAGCTCAAGACTGTACTGACTGAGGCCCCTGTTCTGATACAGCCAGAGCCTGAAAAGGAGTTTGCTATTTATAGTGATGCATCACATGTCAGTTTGGGATGTGTGTTAATGCAGGATGGTAAGGTGGTAGCCTATGTGTCTCGTCAGCTTAAGACCCATGAGGCGAATTATTCGACGCATGACTTGGAGTTGGCCGCTGTGGTATTCGCACTGAAAATCTAGAGGCATTATTTGTATGGTGAGAAGTGTATCATCTACACTGATCATAAGAGCCTCAAGTATCTCCTCACTCAGAAGGAACTTAATCTTAGGCAGCGCAGATGGATTGAGCTGCTTAAAGACTAATACTGCACCATTGAGTACCACCCTAGTAAGGCCAATGTGGTGGCTAATGCATTGAACCGTAGGGCTATGACTGATTTGAGGGCGATATTTGCTCGCCTAAGTTTATTTGATGATGGTAGTTTATTAGCCGAACTTCAGGTTAAGCCGTCATGGATGAAGCAGATTAAGGGTAAGCAGTTGGAGGATGAGTGGTTGGGTCTTCGATTCCGGCAGATTGAGGGTGGTAGTACTACAGATTTTGGACTGAACAGTGATGGGGTACTCTATTTCGGTGGAAGAAGCTGTGTTTCGGATGATACTGATTTGAGACAGGCCATACTGAGAGAGGCCATAGTAGCCCTTATGTTATGCATCCTGGTAGAAATAAGATGTATCGAGACCTCTGTGAGTTATATTGGTGGCCAGGGTTGAAACGTGAGGTTACTAATTTTGTGGGCAGATGTCTGACTTGCCAGCAAGTTGAGGCTGAGCATCAGTTACCTTCAGGTTTGTTGTAGGCGGTTAAGATTCCTCTTTGGAAATAGGAGCGCGTAACTATGAATTTTGTTAATGGGTTGCCTCTAACACCCACTAATAAGGATTCAATATGGGTCATCGTGGATCGATTGACCAAGTCCGCCCACTTCATACCGGTTCATACTGATTATTCTCTACAGAAGCTGGCGAAGGTTTATATTTATGAGATAGTGAGACTGCATGGAGTGCCAATTTCGATCACCTCTGATAGGGATCCTCGTTTCGCGTCACAATTTTGGAGGAAGTTACATGAGGCTCTGGGTTCAAGGTTGGACTTCATTACTGCATTCCATCCTCAGACCGATGGTTAGTTTGAGAGGGTGGTTTAGATACTAGAGGACATGTTGAGGCGCTACCGCTCTGATCTTACCCATATTGTCCCTGCTGAAGAGATCGAGATTAAGCCAAATTTGACCTTTGAGGAAGAGCCGGTTCAGATTCTGGATCATGATGTTAAGGTTCTAAGACGGAAATCCATTCCACTGGTAAAGGTTCTATGGTGTAATCATAGCACTGAGGAGGCCACATAGGAGCCATAGGATGCGATGTGTCAGCAGTGTCCTCATTTGTTCTGATCAGGTAAATTTTGAGGACGAAATTTTCTTTAGGGGGTAGAATTGTAACGCCCCAAAATTTTAATTTTGGGTATTGTGAATGTGTGACACAAAATATCTGTCTGTTTTAGTGGTTATGTATTCTAGGTGTGTTTGGGAGGTCCCAAGTTCAAGCCAGGACTTGGGCAAATTTTGGTATTTTTATGAATAAGCCCTATCTTTGGTTAGTAGGGTTTTAAGTAAAAGTTGGGAAATAATTAACAGAATGAGCCTGCTGGTCTGGTGGATAAGTGGAGTGTTAGTGTGAAGGAGGTCCTATGTTTGAATCTTGGCATGAGCATTATTTTTGCTTGTGCGTCCAAGAGAGTTTGAGATGGACTAAAAATCTGAGTAGTGGATTTAGTGGGGAGTTTGATGGAGAGAAATAAAGGATTGGGGTGGTTATGAAATATTCAAATAATCTTTTTAAAATTTTTTTTTACTTTCCCCAAAATCCCTCCACCCTCTTGCTTTTTTTCTCTTCATTGCCGCCGAATTTCTGCTCTCTTTCACCTTTCATCTTCTTGATTTTTATTTTCCCAGTCTGCCTCCTGTTGCTCCACGTTTGTCTACGATCGTTCGGTAAGTTTTAGATAAGTGATTTGTCTCTGTTTTTTAACTTTCTTCTGAAGTGTTTTGTTTATGCCAATTAAGGGAGGACTCAAGGGCTCGTAATCACCAATCAGAGTTTTAGTTTATGTGGGAATTACTGTTCATCGGTTGAAGGTAAGGTTTAGTAGCTTATGGGTTAAACCTCAATACGAGTTCAATTTGAGATCACGTTATGTGAGATTAAATTAGTGTTATTTGTTCAATTATAGGCTTTGGAGTGCTCGAGAACTATTTTAGCATCAAACAAAACTAGGTGTGTACCCGTAACGCAAAAAATAGGATTTAACGAAAAGCCAAAATTGCTTGTTGTTTGGACAGTTGTAGTAGGCTAAATTTGAAAAATCACCATAAATTGTGGAAATCGAATTAGAGGATGAAAAAATGTGAAATTAAAGCTTATTGAGTGTAGTTTCTCAAGAAGAAATGATGTAAGCAATGGAATTGTAAATCATGAGATATAATAAGTTTTGTGAGACAAGGTTAGAACGAATTGGGGTTCCCCTGTTCTGGTTTTGGAAAATCATCAAAAATTAGAGAAAATAATTAGGGGTTAAAATTTACATTTTTAAATTATTAATGAGTCTATTTTCAATAGAAACAAATAGTAACATAATCCAAATTTTGTATTAAGGGATAAGTAATATTTAGCAAAGAATGGTCGAAGATGTTAGATAGCAGAACATGGGTAAGATTGAAGATTTTACTGTACTTATTAGTTGAACAAAAATTCTGCAAATTTTGTGGTAGAAAGGTATTTGAGCCTAGTTTCAAAATAATCAAGCAAACTTTAGTTTGGAATTTTTTAGCTCAAGATATAAATAATTTAGTAACAATGACTCAAGTAGAAAATTTTGAAGGAACATATAAGTAAATAGTGAAAACATATACGAATATATAGCTAGCATGGGTTACATTAAAAATGGACCATGCGGCCAAGGCCTATTTGGGCCGAGTGGGCCACAGAGGCTGACCACATGGGCGTGTGAGCCCATTTTCACTGTATTGATTCTTAAGGTTGCACGGGTCGCCCAAGTCTACTGTGAACCTACTGTAAGGTCGGTAAGCATCACCTAGACCCCTAATTGTATGAACTGACTGTTTGACTTATATATGAGTTTATCATGATGATAGTATGCTTGTATATTGAACTGATTATATGTACTGATGTCCTGAGGTAGCATGTCATGACTTGTATGTTGCATTGCATGGGGTTGGGTTAATTATATTTGGAGGAAGTGTACTGGGGGCTCTTAAGCCTAACATAGTGGCAGCCAAATTACTGTTTTGCGCCGTATTCGGTACTACCTGGAGTGTAGGGATGGGTGGGTTGATTTGATCCCCACATGAAGTGTAGGGTTGGACGGAGATGGTGTGTAAAGGCTGGTTGAGTAGGACTTTGTTACTGAATACTGCATGACTGCTACTGATACTGTGATGGGCTAAGGCCCTACTGCATATTTGATACTGTACTGAGATGAGCTAAGGCCTAAACTGTTACTGATATTGAAAAAAGGCTTAGGCCCAGGACTGCTTTAACTGTGTACTGTGATTTGCTATTGTTTGTTTTCTATGGGGTTACACATTGAGTTTTCGTAAACTCACCCTTTTTGTTTAAATGTGCATAGGTAATCCCCAGATCTAGATGGATCGGTGCGGCAGAGGACTCAGCGGTGACCACAGTTTTGGACATTCATAGTTTTTAACCCATATTTACGATAATTGGTTTTATTTCTATTCTATTTTTACTAGCTAAGTTTTTAGGTTGTAATTAGACTATCGGACTTTGGTTTTGGGTTTTAATTATTTTTACCTTATGGATTACAACTACTAGTAGTAGGAAACCTCGGTTTTCAAAAGAAATAAATGTTTTTCCTAAATGCACGATTGTTTAATCTGTTTTAAAAGCTTCTACAAACGAATAATGTTTTGAAAGTATCAATTAAATGAGCAACACAATTTTGGAACTAATAAGATATTAAGATAAGGTTTCAATGGAAATGATTTTAACTCGACTACACGGTTTTCAAACACCTTATCATGTGACATCGCTAGATCCGGCCATAACGTCTAGGCCGGATTTGAGGTATTACACATGCATTAGTGTTCAACAATATAGCTATTTACACCATTATTTACAAACCATCAATTAACAAAACCTTAAGGCATACATAAGCTTGGCACCACTGAAACATGCCAAATTGCCAAGTTAACAATTAAGCTCTATTACATTCCATTTATAACCTTATACCAAAAGAACCAAAATCTACCAAAATGATTATTGGATAGTGTGATCTTGCCCCGACGCGATTCCAACCAATTGAGCTTTTGATGATCTACAAAACAATGAAAAGCAACTATACAAGCAACTAGTGTTTAGTAAGCTCGTATAAAGGAAACATTAAACTTACCGAACATAAAACGATTAAACCATTCAAACATTGCTCATTAGATCATATAGAGATTTTTTTTCCTATCCACAACACTTCACATAGTTAGTAGATACATTTACAAACATATCAACCAATGAAACATGACACATATCATGAAAAGAATTTCAATATATAAATCATCTATCATATAATCCATTTGTTACCTTTTCAATCCAATTACACATTACATTTTCCATTCCATATTCTCAATAAGATAGCTCATTTCATATACATACCTTTTCGTTTTAAACCTTAATTACTTGTTGAACCAAATAGAATAACATCAGATACTCGAAAAATGCTCACACAAAGTGTGCCTTTACATGTAACTGTAACCATATTTATAATGCTCACACGAGCTGTAAAATGGGTCTGCTCATACTAGCTGTGAGTTGGGATGCTAGCTACATGATTTTGCTCACACGAGCTACGGAGAATTCGCAAGAAATGCAGGACCTTAGCCATCGATAGGATATCCAGGACCAACACCCAAAACGTATAATCTTTAATGACATGTCATTTGTATCCTAAGTATTCACAAGGTTCAAACAGGACATTTTCCATATCCAATCTTTAACTTCATTTCATTATTAATACATACATCTGTAAATTTCCACATTCTTCATAAATATGCATCAATTGAATAAACATTACGATTTACTCCAGATTACTAGTTAACAATCTATATTCAATAAAAGTTAAACAAATCATAACCTTAATTAATAATTCATCCAAAATAGAAGTTAAGCATTTTGCCATTATAAGAACTTACCTTGACAAAAACAGTTGTAAAAATAAAACTAACGACTAATCTGACACTTTAGCTTTTCTTCGGTTTAGATTCGTTTGGTTCATTTCTTAATCTAAATAATAATTTTCATTCAATTAAACCATTCAAATAATGCAATATAATTAATTCAGCTTATAACTTTTATCAATGGGAAATTTACAAAATTACCCCCACTATTTTACCTTTGATACAATTTAGTCCATAAACCCGAAACTTGCAATTTAACCACTTCTAACAAAAATTCATGATAGCTGATTTTCCCTTAGTCTTATAATAACCTATATTTTTCCTCATTTCACAAAATGTACATTAAATTTTACTATTTCAACTATTTAATCCCTAAACATTAGAATCATTAAAAATCACTTAACAAAATACTTATATTTAACTACCAACTTTAATAATCTATCAAGTAAAATAAAAAAAAACTTTAAACTCATTCATGACAAGTCTCTATACTTTTAACATTTTTACAAATTGACCCCTGGGTTAGCTAGATTAAGCTACAACGATTACAAAAACATAAAAATTACGAGAAATGGATTCAAAATAGGCTTACATGTAAAACACCATCAATGGTCGAACCTTTAAAATTCATCCATGGAGTTTTTCCTTTTCTATTTTTGGTGGAGTATCATGTTAAAGAAGATGGTGATAAAATTTTATTTTTACTTTACCTATGTTTTATTTACTTAATTACTAGTTTACCCCTTATCTAGTAATTAAACCATCTAATCATTGTAATTCAACAGTGACTAGATTTTACATGTTTTACAAATTAGTTCTTATTAATTTATTAGTTATTCAAACAATAAAATTTCTAAACTGAACCTTCATTTTCCAAAACAGTAACTCCATAAATATTTAATAAAAATAATTATAAGTTCGGTTTACAAAAAAAAGGTTTCGATACCCTATTTTTCAAAACTACTTGACTTCCGGAACAACCACTTAGCTATTAATCAATTAACTAAAATTCATCAAGTCAAAATCTATTATAAATTATAAGTGTCTCATATAAATTAAATACTAATTATTACAGATTTTCTCGTAGAATTTTCGGTCTTGAAACTACTATTTCCTACACCATTGAAAAATGGGATGTTACAATACATTAGATCCTTGTTGATTTAACGATCAGTGTTGAAGATTGGAAAAGAAACTGTTTGAATTTTGGTTTGTAGATTTGTGAAGTCCAAATTTGTGCATTTAAATGATTAACATATTGAATTGTAATTATTTTTATAATAAATTTTCACAAATTTGGTTTATTTTTGACAGTTTTGCTCAAAAGGTGAAGATTGGCTCGACAAACACCTCGAAAGGCTTAAACCATTGGAGAATTTTTGGATCAAGTGAACTAAGAGGACGGCTAAATATTTTTCTAGCCAAGGATATTATTTTATGTACTTTATATTTAATTTTTATAGAAAATTAATTGGGTTAAAAATTAATATAAAGCTTAAAAGAGAAAGTAGCACAGTGTGCTAAGCATTGAAGACTGATCCAATAAGCAAATTGGCAACCCAAAACCATCCAACAAGCCTGAAATAGAAAGTGACCCAGTGTGCTAAGCATTAAAGACTGATCTAACAAGAAAACTGGCAGCCCAAAACCATCCAACAAGTTGGCCCAATCAGCTGAATTTTTCTAATTTTTATGCTTGCAAAACAACCCTCAAAGTTTCCTTAAACTTCATTCAAACCCCTCCACTTTTTGTGCCTTTGAAGATTTGCCCCATGCTAAATTTAGCAGAGTTTGAAACATTCAAACTTGCTTGTTGTATGACTAGCCAAGGAAGAGTGTATGACTTCTAATTATTTTCTATTTTTAGCATCCATTCACAGGTACCCACCCTTGCTACCTCATTCAACCCACCATTCATTCCCACACATCTCTCTCTTTCACTTGTTTTTCTCTCTTCCATTTCCTTCCTTGTTTTACCTTTTCCCTTGCCGATTTCCCTTTTGAAAAAGAGCCTTCTTCCACCTTGGAATAACATCATTCAATTGTTCATAGAGGCCTCAGTTCAACAGAACGAGCAGAGAAGAAGAGGAGCACATTAGTCTGACTTTAGAGAAAACCTGGATTTGCTTCCTAGTTTCCTTCTCTTTAATTTTCTTATTTATGTTATGATTATGAATATGAATGATTGTTGTGTTGTTGCTCTTATTCTAATTAAAATGACTTAAATTTAATTAGTGTTGGATTGATTGCATTTATGTCCAATTAAATTATTAAAATCATGTTTGTGTTGTTAGAGGCCTTGGTAAGTTGTTTAATTAAATAAAACCATGCTTATGTTATACTTACATTACAAAATGTAAGGTAATGAATGAATTAATTATTAAACGTATTAAAATTGTAATTAGTTGACAAAGTATTTAATTGGTGTATGTTTAATCTTCTAAGGTAGCTGAGGATTAAATTAGTGACGATTTTAAACGATACCTTAGCCTTGCATAACTTGCAAGATTATTGTGACTAAATTGTTCCAATATAGAAATATATTGTTACCTCACTTAACCTTATATGTGCTTATAAAGATTGATTAATTGTTTGAATTGGCATTGAGAAATGTTCAAGAGATTGATTAATTTAGTTAGTATGTATGTGCACTAGTTAACAAATTACCAAGTTGCCGTGAAAATTTTTGTAACAACATGAACATGGGTTTAGTAATTATAAGTTAAGGAATGTAATTGATCTAACACAATTATGTCATATTGATTAAAACTCATCTTTTTGAAATCGTGCATTGGAATTTTTACTTTTTATTTTTATTTCTTAGTTAATTTTTAGTTTTTAAATCACTTTTTCAAAACAACATATTTTTCCCATCACCAAAGTGTTTGATTTACATTTCATAAATATTTTTCTTTCACAGTCCTTATGGGTACGATAACTTGTCATTTACTTGTCACTTTATTACTTGATAACGGTTGTCACTTTATTACTTGTCACTTTATTACTTGATAATGGTTGTCACTTTATTACTTGATAACGGTTGTGTACACTTACATATTTCTTGTTCCAATAACCTCCATGCAAGACCTTGTATTCCTAACTTACTATTCCTACAATTCATAACATTTTTACTCATTCAAAAACTTAACATGCAGAACTATAATACTTACCAGGAGGTAGAACAACCACTAATTAAATCAATAACCTTAGCTTCCAGCTTAATTAGAATGAGATAACATTTATATTTAAGAACAAGAAGCAATGAGTAATATTAAAGGAAAAAGAAACTTCCTCACAAACCATCCATCAATATATAAATAACCAACTTCCTTTATTGGAACATAACAACTGTTGCTTGAATCCATAATTTTTCCTTCTTAATGGCCTATAGGTTCCGAGAGAAACATAAATGAAAATCCTATATAATAGATATTTGACCAGTCAATACAGTTGACCCCTAACTAGATCACATCACAACACCCAACTAATACAGTACTTTAGTAAATTGGGCATGCTATGAATATAGAGGTAACTCAGCTGGCTTATACTTCAACTGATATACCCTTCTCTTAGATAACAGAATAAAAAATAACCTAAAACATTTATTTACCTTTTTGATGGTATTATACGCCACATTCCACCAACATCAAATGGTACCAAGACAACTTATACATGCCAAAATCATCATCTAAATACCAATACAAGTTTACCTATACATGCCATTATAACCTAGGCCAAAACATCAAAAACTACCGATATTTATGCTGGATAGTGTGATAGATCTCCGACAAGCTTCCAAATCGATTGAGCTTCCGATTATTTGTAAAACATAGGAAAGAAAACTACGTAAGCACATAATGCTTAGTAAGTTCGTAAAATATGAACATAACTTACCATTTCAATACATAACATTAAAATTAAGCATAATATAATCCAACCACAAGCTTGACACAAGCCTAAGCACCATCAACAACACATGTTACTGCATTCAAACATAATTCACTTGAATTTAACATAAGGTAAGCCATTATACATGAACATACTTTATTTGAATTCATCATTTTCATTAACATAAGCATACTTCCATTGAAGCATACCATTTCAATCCATTTCATAATTACTTTGAATATTTACCGTCCCTTCCTTTTCATGCCCGTTGAACCATTTAGAATATCATCGGATACTCAGGAAAGCTCACACGAAGTGTGCTTAACATATAACCGTAACCTTTCCTTTACATCGTTGCTCACATGAGCTATGGGCCAGAATGTAAGCTGCATGATGCTGCTTACATGAGCTGTGGAGTATCTGCAACAAATGCATGACCTGAGCCATCGATAGGACATTCAAGACCAGCACCCAAAACATGAAATCCTGAATGACATGTCATTTGTATCCTACAATTCCTAAGGTTCAACTGGGGTCTCGATAACCATTATGGCATTGTTGGATATTCATAATTCAATTATATGACAACTAACATAATAACATATAATTTAAAAATAACATTAAATTTTTTTTTATTCATACGAACTTACCTCGACAATTCCTAAGTTCTCCCTTAGCATGTATGTGATTTTTATTCATACTTTTGCAAAATTACTATTTTACCCCTAGCATTTTAACTATTTACAATTTATTCATTAATCTCATAAATTGAAATTTAAACATTTTCATCTTTTTTGCAAGCTAGCTGATTTCTCTAGGGACCTAAATTAATCTATAAAATTCATCATTTCACAAAGTTACCATGAACTTTCATTATTTTTACAAACAAGTCCCTAAATGTCATTTTCGTCCAAAATAACTTTACAAAACTAGTTTATCTATCAACAGGGACTCATAATCTTCCATTAAACATAAAGAATCATGCAAGAACATTTATGGAAAAATCGTAAATCTTTAATAATTTTGCAAATTGATCCCCGGGCTAACTAGATTAAGCTACAACGATCCAAAAAACATAAAAATAATTAAAAACGAGCTAAAAAATCACATACATGCTAAGGGAGAGCTTGGCTGAATGAAGAACCCTAGCTATGGCTTCTCCTTCCTCTAATTTTCGATGGAAACATAAACTAAGGAAGATGATACCTTTGTTTTATGTTATTTTTACTTTACTTTAATTATTAGATTACTTTTATAACCTTGTTATTTAACTAAATAAAACACTTAATTCATGCTCATCTTTGTCCACTAACATTATAAATGGTCTAATTACCTTCCAATTCCACTCACATTTAAGTTTCATAGCCATTTGACCTTTTTACTAATAGAACTCTATTATTTGTAGCTTTTATGATTTAGTCCTTTTTATGTAATTAAAAATGCAAACGTTAAAATTTCTTAACAAAAATTTTATAGACCTTACTAAAATTCTATAGAAATTAAAATAATAATAATTTGATAATTGGATTTGTGGTCCCGAAACCACTATTTCGATTTCACTAAAAATAGGCTGTTACAACTCTCCCTATAAAGGAATTTTTGTCCTTGAAAATCTTACCAGAAAAAAGGTTTGAGTATTGCACTTTCATAGTTTCTTCTGGTTCTGAGGTAGCCTCTTCTATTCCGTGATGTTTCCAGAGAACTTTCACTAAAGCTATACTTTTATTTCTCAATTCTTTAACCTTTCGAGTTAGAATTCTGATCGGTTCTTCACTGTAAGTCATATCTGGCTGTATCTCGACATCAACAGGTGAAATCACGTGTGAAGGATCTGATCTATACCGTCGTAACATTAATATGTGAAATACATTGTGAATCTTTTGTAACTCTGACGACAAAGCTAATCTATACTCTACTGGCCCAATTCTTTCAATGATCTCGTCCGATCCGATAAACCACTGACAAAGCTTTCCTTCCTAGCCAAATTGAAGAACTTTCTTCCAAGGCTATACATTGAGAAGTACCTTGTCAGCGACTGTAACATCCTGATTTAGGGCTTAGTCGGAACATTGGTTTTGAGACCACAAATCTGAAGAGGAAAATTTTATTTTTACTATATTTTTATGGTCTACAATTTCACGGAAATATTTCGTGAAAATTTCGTTCGAAAATTTTGACGTTTGGGCACTCAATTTAGTCAAAAGGACTAAATTGTAAAAGGAGAAAAAGTTGAGTTTTATTTATTAAAGGTATTTAATTTTTATGGAATTATAAATTAGGGGTCCTTATGTGGTAATTAGACAATTAGTTAGTGATGGAAAAAAATGGAAAAGAAATAAGTGAAATAAGATTTTTTTAAGTAAGGGCATTTTGGTCATTTAGTAAATAAATAGAATTAAAATGGGAAAAAGATGTAAAAAATGGTGTTATCATATTTTCTTGCTGCTGAAACTTGAAGGACTCCATAGCTAGGGTTTTGGCCACTTTCAAGCTTGATTGTAAGTGCATTTTGGCCCCGTTTTTAATGTTCTTTGCATTTTTGAAATTCTCGTAGCTCAGTTTATCTATTTCTACTGTTATTTTGAGCTAGGGTTGAAATTTGAAAATTTACCCATGTGTGAAATGTATGTATTTTGATGTTTTATGGAAGAATATGAAGTTAGAATTTATGTTAAACAACTTTTGCTAGTCAATTTTAAGTGAAACCGAGTAAAATAACATAATCGGTAAAAATATTTAATGTTCATAAGTAAGAGTTAGAGTGAGAATTTGATGTTTCCATAGAAGGGAAAAGTGTTTAAAATGTTATAAAACATAAGAATAAGGAATAAAATTTAATTCCCGAACTTTGGGGTAAAAAATGTAAATATGCAAAAGTTTAGGGATAAAATTGTAATTTTTTCAAAAGTTGAGTTGAGGATTATTTTGATAAATGTGAATATTATACAAGCTAAATTTTCTATTATAGATCAAGAAAGACGTGGAATCAACCTCGATAAGGGAAAGGAAAAGATTGTGGATTGAATTGCAAAATTCCTATATTTTGCACCGAGGTAAGTAATATGTAATTAATACATTGTTTATAACTATTTCTGATATTTTGTTATAATATATGAGAAATGGTTGAATATGAAATAGTTATATAACAATTAGAAATTTAGAATTTATAGTTGAATTGATTAAAATCTGCTTGAATTGTGTATATATCATTGACAAGTAATAAGTGAAGTAGTTGAATTGAATTATTAAATTTGTTATGGCATTGGACTGAAATATTGAAATTTTGATTGGTGTACAGATAAATTGTAAATCCTTGAAAAGTAAGAATCTCTGTGGGACTGTCGAAATAAGAAAGGCTTGAATAAAGTACCTATAAACACGTGTAGTACTAAGTGCAGGCTACTACGTGTATCGATAGATAATGGTCACATGTGTAGTACTATGTGCAGGCTACTATGTGTACCGGAAGGCTTTGGTCACGTGTGTAGTACTATGTGTATTTGATCACGTGTGTAGTACTATGTGAAGGCTACTACGTGTATCGAATGATAATAATTACACGGGTGATACTATGTGCAAACCACCGAATATTCGTTATTATACCGACGTGTTCAATGGGATATGAGTATTGATAAGTAAATATGAGTATGTGATTGAAGTGTGAAAATTTTCTAAAGAGTAACTGGAGTGATGAAGTTTCGTACTGTGCTTACAAAATAAATTGTTGTAATGTTATGTAAATGAGTGAAATTGAAATAGAACAGATTCGAACAGTGGAAGTGATGTTAGTTTGAAAAATCACAAAAAATTGTAGAAATTTAGTTATTGGTTGAATGAGATATGGAAGTAAATCTTAATGAGTCTACTTTCATATAAAAGAATCATATCAAGCAAAAGAGTTGTATATTTTGAGATATTTGAATTTTAGTGAGGCAGATTCTGATTGATTTTGGAATCCCCTATTCTAACTTGGAAAAATCATTGAAAATTATAAAAAAATAATTATGAGATATAATTTATATTATTAGAATCCTTAATGAGTATATCTTAAAAAGAAACAAACAAAAATATCATCCAAATTCTGTAAAGTGAGATAATTCATTTTTAGTGAAGAGAGGTCAGAGATGTTGAGCAGTGAAATAGGGGTGACTTTACAGAATAAACTATACTAATTGGCTATATAAAAAATTCTAAAAATTTTATGATAATATGGTATATGAGTCTAGTTTCAGGGAAAATTTACAGAACTTAATTTGGAGTTTTGTAGCTCCAGATAAAAATAATTTAGTGACTGTAATGCGGAAAAATAGTTTGCTGGAATTTGAATAAATATCAAATTTATGGTTGATTAAAATTATGTTATCTATGGAAACATGTTTTAAATTTGTTTATCAATTACATACGTAATTACTAAGCTATATGCTTACTTCTCTTTTTTTTTCTTGTTTTATAGTGTTATAAAACATCTCAGAATTCGGACAGAGCCGGGGATCATCTACACTATCTACATCTTTTGGTATTTTGAAACCAATATTTCTGAATTATGGCATGTATAGAAGACTTAATGTTAATGTGATGTATATATATACTAATTACTACTTAGCTTAAGATGTTAATGTATATTAATTGATAGGTTGGTTTTTTTAAAAATGCTAGCGAGGTTACTTTGAATGTCATGAATGATTTAATTATGTTTAAGTATATAGCTGTATTAGTTGAATTATTGAATTGGTTTGAGATTGCGTTTTGAAAATTTGCAGGAGGGATTAGACATTTGTAACAGGGATTATGTCAAAAATTTTATAAAAAAAATCCGATTGTATGAAAATATGTATTTTATGTTTGATAATACTTTTTACCCTATTTCAGCGATGAACATGGGTAAGAGGGGTTACAGTGACTTGAAACTCAATATCTTTCCTTTTCAAATTTGCGTAAGATTTTTGTCGATCTGAAGCTGTTTTCAAACTATCTCGTATCACTTTGACTTTTCTTCAGTTTCCCGTATCAAACCAACACCTAACAACTTTTTCTCACTTAGCTCAGTCCAGTATAACGAAGTTCAACACTTTCAACCATACAAAGCTTCATACGGTGCCATCTTAATGCTCGATTGATAGCTATTGTTTATGCAAATTCAACTAATGGTAGAAATCTTTCCCAATTACGTTCAAACTCTAAAACACAACATTGAAGCATATCTTCGAGTATCTGAATTACTCGCTCGGGCTAACCATCGGTTTGAGGAAGAAATGATGTACTAAAATGCAATCGAGTACCTAAAGCTTCGTGTAACTTACTCTAGAATCGAGATGTCAACCGTGGATCTCTGTCAGAAATAATAGAAAGTGGCACACCATGAAATCTAACAATCTCAGCAACATATAACTCTGCCAATCTCTCGAGTGAAAAATTCGAACGCATTGGAATGAAATGCATGAATTTCTTCAATTAATCAACAATGACCCACACAACATTTTTCTTTCTCAGAGATAGAGGCAATCCCGATACAAAATCCATCGTGACACTTTCCCATTTCCATTCCGGAATCATCATTGGTTGTATTAAACCAAAAGATACTTGATGCTCCATTCTAACTTGCTCACAAATTGAACATCTTGATACGAACTCTAAAATCTCTCGTTTCATACTTGGCCACCAATACACCTGTTTCAAATCACTGTACATTTTATTGCTACCAGGATGAATCGAAAAACTACTATAGTAAGCCTCCTATAAAATTTTCTGAATGAAATTAGAATTTCTCGAAACACAAATTCTACCTTGAAGTACAAACTGTCATCGAAATGAACATGAAAATTTGAATTAGTAGTCATTTCAATCTGTTTCCGTTTAGCTATCAAAATATCATCACATTTCTAAGCTTCGCAAATCTGTTGCAAAAATGTTGGTTTAGCTTTTAATTCAACAAAAATCGAACCATCATTGATCAACGTTAGTCGTGTGTTCAATGCTCGTAGAGCAAACAAAGTTTTTCTACTCAATGCATCAGCAACATCATTAGTCTTTCCCAGATGATAGTCAATGATCAAATCATAATCTTTCAATAACTCCAGCCACCCGTGTTGTCTCAAATTCAAATCTTTTTGTGACATCAAATATTTCAGGCTTTTATGATCCGTGAAGATATGACATTTTTCTCCTTACAAATGGTGTCACCAAATCTTGAAAGCGAACACAATAACTGCAAGCTTTAAATTGTCAGTCAAGTAGTTCTTTCGTGCAGTGTCAACTGTCTAAAAGCATATGCTATTATTTTGCCTTCTTGCATCAAAACACAGCCCAAACCATTCAATGAAGCATCAATGTAAATCACAAATTCTTTATCGGACTCTAGCTGAACCAACACAGATGCCTCGGTTAACAAAGCTTTCAACTGGCAAAAACTTTACTAACATTTCTTAGACCATTCAAATTTAACATCTTTTTGCAACAATTTTGTCAACGGTGTAGCAATCATCGAGAATCCCTTGATGAAACTTCTATAATACCCGACTAAACCTAGAAAACTTCTGACTTCAGATACATTTCTTGGAGGTTTCCAATCTACCATAGCTAAATTTTTACTTGGGTCAACTCTAATGCCATCTGCCGATACTACATGTCCCAAAAATCTAACTTCTCAGAGCTAGAACTCACATTTGTTGAGCTTAGTGAAGAAATGTTTTTCGCGTAAGGTTTGCAAAACAATTCTCAAATGTTGGGCATGCTCTATCTCATCTCGTGAATAAATTAGAATATCATCAATGAATACAGCAAAAAATCTGTCTAAATACAGTCTGAATATTCTGTTCATCAAGTCCATAAATACAACATGTGAATTAGTCAAACCAAATGGCATCACAAGAAATTTATAATGTCCGTACCTGGTTCTGAACACAATTTTTGGCACATCTGAGTCTTTAACCCGTAACTGATAATAACCAGAATGAAGATTGATGTTTGAGAATACTGTAACACCTTTCAACTAGTCGAACAAATCACCGATATGTGGCAATGAATACTTATTCTTGATCGTGATTTTGTTGAGCTGTCGATAATCAATACATAGTCGCATTGATCTATCTTTTTTATTAACAAATATCACAGGAGCAACCCAAGGAGAAAAGCTAGGCCGAGCAAAGCCCTTATCTGTCAACTCTTGCAACTGTGCTTTCAACTCTTTAAATTCAGTAGGTTCCATTCTATACAGAACTATTGATATTAGAGATGTTCCCGGTATCAATTCAATAGCAAACTCAATTTCTCTAATCGACAGTAACCCTGATAACTCCTTTGGAAACACATTTGCATACTCAGATACCACTGGAACCAATTCTAGCTTCAACTTTGAAACTCTGAAATAAAATATATAAGCGAGATATGCTTTACAGCCTTTTCTAACATATTTTTGTGCTGACATAGCCGAAATAACATTATACGCACTACCCTATCTATCTGTTTCAATTCGAAGCTTTTCAGTATTCTGACACTTTAACACAATGTGCTTTCATCTACAATTCACAACAACATCATGCAGAGTTAACTAGTCCATACCCAAAATCACATCAAACTCATCAAAGGGTAGTAATATCAAATCAACTAGAAAGTTGCAACCTCGAATCATCAAATGATAGTTTTTACAAACTTTATCGACTAACACATACTAACCTAGGGGTTCGTTACTTTAACCACAAACTAAGTAGACTCGAAAGACAATTTCTTATCTGACACTAAAGTCATGCATACATATGAATGTGTTGACCTCGGGTCAATCAAATCGTTAACATTAGTATCAAAGATAAAAAATGTACCGGTAATCACATCAGGTGCTGAAGCTTCCTCTTGAGCATGGATTGCATAAGCTCTTGCCGATACTCGTGCCTCAAATCTTACAGTAGAGTCTTTCATCCCACTACAACTATGACTCCCATTTCTAGTGTTTCTAGGTGGTCTCGCTCTCACAGCTATATTACTCGGTCGAGTAGTCTAAGCCTTTTTCTTATCTGACCTTTCTGGGCAATCTCTGAGATCATGTTCATACGAACCAAATTTAAAACATGACCCATCTTTCAATCTACATTGATCGAAGTGTTGTCTATTACATTGCTGACATTTGGGCTTATTGTTTCTGACACTGCCTACACTCGCTACAGATGTAGCCTGAGGTTTCGAGCTCGAATGCTGTTTTCCTCGATCTTTCTTGGAATAACCCACTGAAGCTGATGAACGACGATGATATAATTTTGACTTTTTCGATGGCGATGAGTATGACTTTCCCGTAGGCCTTTTTCTTAAATCACGAGCCTTAAAATTATCTTTTCTCTTTGCTTTGCTAAGTTCCTCGGCTTTATACGCTCTGTCAACCAGAACTACAAATTCTGTCAACTCAAGGATCCTAACTGAAAACTTTATATCTTCATTTAAGCCATCTTCAAATAGAGTACACATAGTGACCTCTGTTGGTATACATTCTCGGGCATATTTACTGAGTTGAACAAACTCTATCTCATATTCAAATACTATCATCCGCCCTTGTTTCAGCTTAAGAAACTCTTTGTGTTTCTTATTGAGAAATCTCCGACTCACATATTTCTTTCGAAATTCAGTCTAGAAAAATTCCTAGTTAACTCGATCTCTCGATAAAATCGCAACTAAGATATTCCACCATTGATAAGCCAAATCTTTCAACAATGATAGAACACATTTCAAGCATTCTGTCGGTGCATGCGACAATTAATAAAAAATCCTAATGGTGTTTTCTAACCAAAATTCAGCTCTTTCAACAAAATTGCACCATATTGAAAATAATGTGAGGGCAAGGATTCGAACATAGATTATTAAGGACAACTCCCCACTACTCAATCACTTACTTAATACTTAATTATTATCAAATGAGCAAAAGATCATCTAAAAATAATTCGGGCGTGACCACTCTCGATTCATTAACCTAATTTCCACTAACCCAATTTTTTGGATGTGACAAGCTCAATGGGCTAAATAAGTAATCTAGGAGATTTCCAATTTACCTTATTCCATTTTTATTTTTGAGTCTTTTACACATATAAGTCTTCTGGCCAAATAAATCCCTTATGCAAAAGGTGTAAGTTCACTCATTCTTGAATTTGTTTTTAAGGCATAATTCCTTTACACTAGTTATGTGCTAATGTCATGGTGATTACCACTTAATGACACATATGTTCATGAGTATAAAAATTATTTATCTCATGAATTTCTTAATAACAAATTATGTCATTACCTCAACCACATAGTTTTCTCCCCTAATTAAGCACATAATGTTAGAGGAAGCTTATAATGCAATTCCTACTTGAAATTTAACACTTATATGTTTAGTACCATTTCTCAATAACCAATTTCTTAGTCACTTTTGGTTGTTTACGCTTCATTATTAATTAGTTGCTTGCTTAGCTTATATCATTTTCCCATCCCATTGATAGTAGGACTTATTTATTTATAAATCTTATTAGCATAAATTTTTAACACTTCTCCCTTTTTAAGCTTAGAAAATTACAAGTTAGACACTCGAGACTAACCAATCAATCACACAAAGGTAACACATCAAAGCAATTAAGTCTAAAATATGTAAGTAATGGATCCATAACACACAAAAGTGATTCACCTTAAGACATAAATCATTGTTAATAATTGTATCTTTTAACACATGTACGCATACATCTCCTATTGGCATACCAATGGTATCCTAGCTATTTGAATAAGTTACGAGGGCATTTCACACTTTTTACCAATTTAATAAGTTCAATTTTTAGAACATGTTTATGTAGGCACTCATTTTTATAACAAATTTCATTCATAGGACAAAATCACATTTTAAGTGCCTACTATCTAATTTGTTGCCATTTCAAAATCTTTTCAATGTCTATTTCAAGTGCAATACTACATTCTCTCACTAATAAGTTACTCGATTCCTTACTAATCGTTTTCATATAAATCATCTTTGTATTTTTTTGGGCATACATTATTGAACCTATGATTCCATTTCTTATTCATTCTCTCACATTCTTTCCTTACCGACCACTTCTCACATTAACTTAAGGCATATATTCTCATATACATATATCTACTCTTATACACATATACATTTATTTCTACCATGAAGAAAGTTAGATTGCAAAGGTCCGACCAATATTACCCATTACCATAATCATACTAGAACGTACTTTAGTTCTACACATCATCGTTACTTATGCTTTAATTTCAAGTTCTTGCCACTTTTGAGATTGGCTATGAGATTTTCAAAATTATTCTCACTCTTATCTGGTTCAATTTTGCATATTCTTGTGCTCCACTTGAAACAGGTTCACATCTTAAAGTTTTTATCTCTATGCAATATCATCCCCTAACTATTGTGTAACAGCCTGAAATTGGGCCTAGTCGGAACAGTGGTTTTGGGACCACAAATGTAATATTTTGAAAATTTCTACAGTAAGATATTATCCTTGGTATAGTAAAATAAGGAAAAAAGTGATAAAAAGGGTAATATTGAGTTGTGTCAACATTGGGAAGTATATTATGACATATTAATTCAAGAAAGGATTAAATTGCAAAAGTGAGAAAAGTTTTGTGGGTCAAGAGTAAATATTCAAAATTTGAGGGGTTAAAGTGTCAATACAAAAAAGTTGAAGGACCAAAGGTGTAAATATTTTAAGGGTGGAATGATCTAGAAACTAAGAAAAATGGATGGATTAGGACCAAATTGAAAAAGGTGAAGAATTTTGAGGGACTAAATCGTAATTTTACCAAATTAAGTGATGACTCAAGGATGAAATTTAAAAAGATCATAAAGGGCAAAATGGTCATTTAGAAGAGAGAGAAATCTAGAAGATAATGATGATGTTGGAGATATTTTAGAATAAATAAATAAATAAATATTAGTTTATTAATATTTTAATTTGATTTTTAAATAATAATTTATTATTTTATTGTTTAGTATATATATGTGGAAAGAAAGATGAAAAAAAAAACCCAACCAACCCATCATCTTCCAAGCATCCAACGTGAGGAGAAGAGAGAAAGAAAGAAAGTTTTGCTTTCTTTACAATTTGGTCCCTCCTTCAAAAAAATTACCATTTTCACCTAAAAATTAAAAGAATTTCCATATCCATCAAGAGAGAAAGATAACAAGGAGACTATGGGGAGCTAGAATATCAAGTTAGATTCAAGAAATAGAGGCTGGAGAGAGAGAAAAACAAGTTAAAGATTGAAATCAATTGAGCAAGGTAAGAGCATCAAGATTTCAATATATTTTTGAGTTTAATATTATTGAAAAAGTATGAAATTGATGTGAATGTCGGGTTTTATTATATAATGTTTTATGTTCTTGATATGTTAGTGAAGAGGAAATAAGAGAAAGTGATGAGAAATAGTGTGGAGAAGGAAAATAAGAGTGTTATAAACTTAGTAATCAATATTTTGCACTAAAACAGTTTTGGACAGTAGCAGTAGGTTAACTTTAAAAAATCACCATAAATTGTGGAAATATAATTATAGGATGAATAAAATATAAAATTAAACATTATTGAGTCTAGTTTCTTGTAGAAGAAACGGTGTAAGCAATAGAATTGTAAATCATGAAATATAATAAATTTTGTGAGACAAGGTCAGAATGATTTCGGGTTCCCCTGTACTGACTTTGGAAAATCATCAAAAAGTGGATAAAAATAATTAGAGGCTTAAATTTATATTTTTAAATAATTAATGAGTCTATTTTCAATATAAACAAACGGAAACATCATCATAATTCTGTACGAGGAGATAATTAATGTTTAGTGAAGAAGGGTCGGAACTGTTAGACAGCAGAATAGGGATGATTTTAAAGAATGAACTGTACTTATTGGCTAAGCCAAAAATTCTTAAAATTTTATGGTAAGAACATATGTGAGTTTAGTTTCAGATAAAATTTACGGATCTTAATTTGGAGTTCTTTATCTCAGGATATAAATAATTTTGTGACTATGACTCAAGTGGACAGCTTTGAATGAATTTATTTAAGTAAATGGTGAAATTATAGATAATGTTACCTATAAGCATGTTATATACATTAAGGATGTGGAATGGAGAGGAGGAGGAGGAAAATATATGATTATTTAACTAGCATGAGTTTTCATTAAAAGATCAATTTACATGTTTTAGGTCCAGAGACTAAATTGAACAAATGTGAAACTTTAAGGGTAAATTTGTAAAAATGTCAAAAAGTGACCAAATTGCATGAAATGGATTGGTTATTTATCTAAACTACAAAATTGAATGAAATTTAGAACAATATTGGGTGAAAATATGAGAAAAATAGAAAATTTCTAAAATGTCCCTGAATTTTGGTATTTCTGCAATTTAGTCCGGTGAGCTCATATGAGCTATATTTTATATAATTTTAATTGAAGTGAATGCTATTTGGTAATGAATATTATATATATGTGTGTGTTTTATTATTGGAATCGAGTTATTATTGGTAATATGTATAATTATTTGATGCATTTAAATGATTATAGGAAGCTCGATTGGGTTGGAAGCTTGTTGGAGATATATCACATTATCCATTGGTTCTATTGGTAATTTTGGATGATTTGATTCTGGTTATAATGACTTGTATAAGTTAAATTGGTTAATGTTAGCTCATAAATGTTTTGATTTTAATTGGTCATAAATATGAATGCTTGATGAAATGAAATGTCTGAAAATTAATTTGTAAACTCCGGTAATGCTCTATAACCCTATTCTGGAGAAGGATACGGGTTAGGGGTGTTACATTTAGTGGTATCAGAGCTACGGTTTAGTCGGTTCTCGGACTGAACGTAGCATATGTGAAGTCTAGTAATACATGTCATGCTATTACTTCTGATAGTGTGATATCTTCGGGCTCTAACAAAATTGTTTTGTTAAGTCAGAGATGATTTTCAACCGAGCTATTTTTGGTAATGTTGAAAACAATATTGAGATAAATGAAATATGCTCATGTTATGTTGGAATTTGGAAAGGTAAGAATAGAAATTCAAAAAAAAAAGTTTATGTTGTGATAAGCTCATCCAAGTATGTTGGTGATCATATGATGCTTTGTGCTTAACATATTTGATTAAGTGAATATGATAAGCGAATTTACTTAAATAGACGGAATGTGTGTTTATATACATTTACTCGAATAAGTAAGAATTGTGGACTGCTATAGTTATGAAAATGGGTCGGCTAGACCAAAAATTAAAGGAAACTGAATAAAAATTATTTTACGAGTCTAGGGGAAAAATCGTAATTTTGTCAAACTCTAAGGGCAAAAATGTAAATTTTCCAAAGTGTGATTTTTGGACTGGATTGAATAATGTGAATGTTATATAAGCTAAATATGTTATTATAAATTGAAAAAGACGAGAAATTGACATTGATTGGTAAAAAGAAAAATGAGAAAAAGTGAGAAATTTCCCGATTGAACATTCGGAATAAAAAGGGATATGAATGAAGTGACAGAAATGATCATATGTGTGGCACGGACTGTGTGTAGGCCACTATGTAAAACTGAAAGTGATGGTCACGTGTGTAGTACTATGTGCAGGCTACTACGTGTACCAGAATGATAGGCCGCATGTGTAGTACTATGTGCAGTCTACTATGCGTACCGGATAGCTTCGATCACGTGTGTAGTACTATGAGCAGGCTACTACGTGTATCGGATAGTGATGGTCACATGTGTAGTACTATGTGCAGGCTACTATGTGAACCGGTATCTTTGAATATAAAAGGGGTTGCTAAGTGCTGATTCCCCGATTCATTGGTGGTTGCTAAGTGCTGATTCCACCGTATTTTAAATGTGAAGGGGGTTGCTAAGTGCTGATTCTCCAATTCATTGGTGGTTGCTAAGTGCTGATTCCACCGTATCATTGAATGTGAAAGGGGTTGCTAAGTGTTGATTCCCCGAATCACTAGTGGTTGCTAAGTGCTAAATCCACCGATAACGGATAACATTCTAAGTGTTCAACGGGAAAATTTGAAAGGTGAATATATATATGGTGGACAAGTATGTGAGAAATATTTGGGTTTGAAACTTTATCAACCCATATGTAAGATGGGAGGAAATATCAAAAGTACGAAAGAGCAATTTTAAATACAAAACTGTTTTGAACAACAACAGTGGGACAACTTTGAAAAATCACTATAAATGGTGGAAAATGAATTAGAAGTTGAGTAATATATGAAATTTAAGCTGAATGAGTCTATTTTCACATGGAAGAAAAAGAGGAAGCAAAAGAGTTGTATATTTGGGGATATTTTAATTTTATTGAGACAAGGTTAAATTGATTTCGAAATCCCCTGTTCCAAATTTGGAAAATCACCAAAAATTGTAAAAAAATAATTATGGCTTTGAAATTTATATGCTTGAATTCCTTAATGAGTCTATTTTTAATATAAAGAAACAAAAACATTTTTTTGAATTCTGTACAGGGAGTTAAGTAAATTTTAGTAAGGAGAGGTTAGAACTATCGAGCAGTGAAATAGGGGAATCTTTAGAGAATAAACTGTACTAATTGGCTGAACTAAAAATTCTGAAAATTTTATGGTGGAGAGGTATATGAGTCTAGTTTTGGGGAAATTTTACGAAATTCAATTTGAAGCCCTATAACTCCAGATAAAAACAAATTAGTGACCATGACATAGAAAATCAGCTTGCTGGAAATTGAATTGGAAGATTAAATTGAGTAGAACGCAGGAATGAGTACTTTTGGTAAGTGATATGTGATTCCGTATAGGACCATAGCTGGGCTATGGAATCGGTATATGATATGTGTTTACATGTAAGACCATAGTTGAACTATGGCATCAAGAAAATGAGGTACTCAATTCCGTAAGACGTTTTCTAATTTGACAAATTGTGGTAAGTGTTAAGCAAATTTTACGTGATAAACCGTATTGAACAGTGAAATTGAAGTCAATTTTTAAAGAAATATCAAATTTTTAGTGAATGGAATAATGTGAGGTCCGTGATAACAAAATTAGTGAGAGAAATGATAATTAAGTGGTAAAGATGCCTATATGTGACGATTACAATCAAAATGAACACGATGATTTTTTTTCTGGATATTCTATATATATATTCTTTTATCCTCAGAGATATGTGTATAATTGTTCAGTTTCTAATAGAGTTCTTATGTTATGAGAATGTTTGCTAATTATAATGTCAGACGAAAGCTCTATTGATGGCCGGTTTGTGATCGGTTATTGTTCTGTTTTGCATGCATATTTAGAAATTGTATTGTTTTGCTACGATGAAATTCCAGAGCTAAAATGTGGTGATTCTGGTGATTTGCATGCTAAAAGAATGTTGAAAGATTGTGTGTTTGAGATATATTCTCAACATGAAGAAAAGAGTATTTTGATATGTTAATGTTCAATGGTTGAAATCAACTCAATTGTTTTATTAGAGTGAACTGATTTATCGAGATATGATTTGAGTTGTATGTATTTAAGCATGCGTATCACGAGTATAAAGACGGATAGTCGAAATGAAAAATCTATATTTCAGAAAGTATGATATAGAGATATATTTATAGGAAAGAGATATATGAGATTAAATCGATTAGTGATTCTAGAAAGTTAGTGAAAGTGTTTTATGAGAGTTACAAGTAACTTCTCCTGGTAAGATTTTCAGGGACGAAAATCCCTAAAGGGGGGGAGAGTTGTAACAGCCTGAAATTGGGCCTAGTCGGAACAGTAGTTTTGGGACCACAAATGTAATATTTTGAAAATTTCTACAGTAAGATATTATCCTTGGTATAGTAAAATAAGGAAATAAAGTGATAAAAAGGGTAATATTGAGTTATGTCAACATTGGGAAGTATATTATGACATATTAATTCAAGGAAAGATTAAATCGCAAAAGTGAAAAAAGTTTTGTGGGTCAAGAGTAAATATTCAAAATTTGAGGGGTTAAAGTGTAAATACAAAAAAGTTGAAGGACCAAAGGTGCAAATATTTTAAGGGTGGAATGATCTAGAAACTAAGAAAAATGGATGGATTAGGACCAAATTGAAAAAGGTGAAGAATTTTGAGGGACTAAATCATAATTTTACCAAATTAAGTGATGACTCAAGGATGGAATTTAAAAAAATCATAAAGGGCAAAATGGTCATTTAGAAGAGAGAGAAATCTAGAAGATAATGATGATATTAGAGATATTTTAGATTAAATAAATAAATAAATATTAGTTTATTAATATTTTAATTTTTTTTAAATAATAGTTTATTATTTTATTGTTTAGTATATATATGTGGAAAGAAAGATGAAAAAAAAAACCCAACCAACCCATCATCTTCCATGCATCCAACGTGAGGAGAAGAGAGAAAAAAAGAAAGTTTTGCTTTCTTTACAATTTGGTCTCTCCTTCAAAAAAAATTACCATTTTCACCTAAAAATCAAAAGAATTTCCATATCCATCAAGAGAGAAAGATAACAAGGAAACTATGGGGAGCTAGAATATCAAGTTAGATTCAAGAAATAGAGGTTGGAGGAGAGATAAAATCAAGTTAAAGATTGAAATCAATTGAGCAAGGTAAGAGCATCAAAATTTCAATATATTTTTGAGTTTGATATTATTGAAAAAGTATGAAATTGATGTTAATGTAGGGTTTTATTATATAAGGTTTTATGTTCTTGATATGTTAGTGAAGAGGAAATAAGAGAAAGTGATGAGAAATAGTGTAGAGAAGGAAAATAAGAGTGTTATAAACTTAGTAATCAATATTTTGCACTAAAACAGTTTTGGACAGTAGCAGTAGGTTAAATTTGAAAAATCACCATAAATTGTGAAAATCTAATTAGATGATGAATAAAATATGAAATTAAAGTTTATTGAGCCTAGTTTTTTATAGAAGAAACGGTGTAAGCAATAGAATTGTAAATCATGATATATAATAAATTTTGTGAGACAAGGTCAGAATGATTTTAGGTTCCCCTGTAATGACTTTGGAAAATCATCACAAATTGGATAAAAATAATTATAGGCTTAAATTTATATTTTTAAATACTTAAGGAGTCTATTTTCAATATAAACAAACGTAAACATCATTAGAATTCTGTACGAGGAGATAATTAATGTTTAGTGAAGAAGGGTCGGAACTGTTAGACAGCAGAATAGGGATGACTTTAAAGAATAAACTGTACTTATTGGCTAAGCCAAAAATTATGAAAATTTTATGGTAAGAACATATATGAGTCTATTTTCAGATAAAATTTATTTATCTTAATTTGGAGTTCTTTATCCCAAGATATAAATAATTTAGTGACTACGACTCAAGTGGACAGCTTTGAATGAATTTATATAAGTAAATGGTGAAATTATAGATAATGTTACCTATAAGCATGTTATATACATTAAGGATGTGGAATGGAGAGGAGGAGGAGGAAAATATATGATTATTTAACTAGCATGAGTTTTCATTAAAAATGACCAATTTACATGCTTTAGGTCCAAGGACTAAATTGAACAAATGTGAAACTTTAAGGGTAAATTTGTAAAAATGTCAAAAAGTGACCAAATTGCATGAAATGGATTGGTTATTTATCTAAATTACAAAATTGAATTAATTTAGAACAATATTGGGTGGGAATATGAGAAAAATAGAAAATTTCCAAAATGTCCCTGAATTTTAGTATTTCTACAATTTAGTCCGGTGAGCTCGTATGAGCTATATTCTATATAATTTTAATTGAAGTGAATGCTATTTGGTAATGAATATTATATATATGTGTGTGTTTTATTATTGGAATCGAATTATTATTGGTATTATGTATAATTATTTGATGCATTTAAATGATTATCGGAAGCTCGATTGGGTTGGAAGCTTGTTGGAGATATATCACATTATCCATTGGTTTTATTGGTAATTTTGGATGATTTGATTCTGGTTATAATGACTTGTATAAGTTAAATTGGTTAATGTTAGCTCATAAATGTTTTGATTTTAATTGGTCATAAATATGAATGCTTGATGAAATGAAATGTCTGAAAATTAATTTGTAAACTCCGGTAATGCTCTATAACCCTATTTTGGAGAAGGATACGGGTTAGGGGTGTTACATATTGTACTTTCCACTTATGTTTTAACCACTTTTAGTTTATATTAGAATAAACAATTTGGTCACTATCATGTTCTCTAATTGTACCCCAAGGTCCTCTCTAGAAGTAGTATCGACTGCCTGAAAGTGTCAATGTTCAGTCAATGTTGAGTGAAGCCTTCCAGTTTACCCTCTAGGTCCTTGTGACTCGTCCTAGCTAGTGGAATCCTAAGGCAACTGCCGGTGGTCAAACTTTATCTCCTTAACCCAATCACTAATTGCATCCAATTCCACCGTATAACATTCTGCTAGAATCTTTTTTTTCCCCACAACTTTGACTAGTTTAAGGTTCCTTTACATGAGTTCAATTGTAACATCTCTAACCCGTCGCTGAAATAGTGTTACAGAGCATTACCGTATAACCATAACTTTAAAACATACATTTAGTACCTCAACATAAACATGGCATAAACCATTCATCTACATGCATATCATGCCTTAATCGAGCCTTCGAGGCCCTAAAAACACATTAGAAATAATTCAAGAGTTAAGTGGAATCAATAAAAATTTTCATGAAAAAGTTAGAAAATTTAAACTACAGGGGTCATACGACCATGTGACTCACACGGTTGAGACACATGTCTGTATCTCAGGCCATGTAACAAGCAAATTAGGAACACACGGTCGTGTCCCAACCTGTATCTGTGCTCATGTAACTATAAAAATTGGGTCACACGGCCAAGCCATACGCCCGTGTGCCAAGCCGTGTAACCTTCGAAATGGCCTCACACGTTCGTGTGCCAGGCCGTGTCCTAGGCTGTGTAACTGCCTAACTTGAATGCCTTTAAAACCTACAGAGGACAAATGGTTGTATGTGACACACGATTGAGTCACACGCCCGTGTCTCAGGCCGTGTGACATGAAATTGGCCAAAATTAAGCTATTTCCATCACCAACCCAAATGTGTACCCAAGCAATTTGCACCCATGACCAAAGCATAAAAAATATACCAAAACATGCATAAATTGACCAACTCAATAGACCATTATCATACAACCAATGTGCCATATAAGGCACCTCAATCATAGTCAATCAAACATACCTAAACATATGCATATTTGGCCATAGTTCAACGATACACATCTAGCTCATTTCCATCTCAAAACATACCAAATTGGCTATTGAAACATGCATCAACTTAACCGTATTAATACACAACAATAAGGTGCCAAAAGTACCAAAAGTGTACCAACCAAAATAAAATATACATGCCAAACTTATCAACTAACAAGTCCACCTATACATGATATTATAACCATGCTCAAAAAATCAAAAACTACCGATATAATCGTTATAGTGTGATAGATCTCCGACGAGTTTCCAAACCATTCAAGCTTTCTATAATCTATAAAGTAAAGGAAAATAACTACATAAGCAATGAATGCTTAGTAAGCTCGTATACACTTTAAACATAATTTTCCATTTCAATGAGATTTATAAAACTACATAATCATCAACTCACAAATGGGTAAATACCTCAACATCACGTATGTAACACCTCAAAATTTACGGTTAGAAGTTTGAGGTATCTGTTTAGGGTCAGAAAGTAGGTTGAGCATATGTGTCTGTAGTTGCATTTTGATGACAAAATGAGCTTGTTGGTTCAATGACAGAGGGTGTGTTAGTTTATCTCTGGGTCTCGTGTTTGAATCCTCGTGAGTGTTTTGGAGGGGTCAATTTTATATTAGTTGGTTTAAATTTTCAATACTTATTTATTTATTTTAATTTTTTATTTATCTGAAACAGGGAGTTGTCCCAAAATTTTTCCACGTTCTCACATTCCTCTCCCCCTCTTTCTTTGACGATTCACTTTTTTTCTTTTTGTCAGTTTCTTCTTTCTTTTCTTGTTTCCTCTATTTTTCCCTTTTTCCTTCTATTCTATTTCGATTATTTTTGGTTGTTGTCATTAGTTATTATTTTACAATTTTGTCGACACAAGTTTCTGGGTAAGGGTAGCTTGAGTTGGATTGTTTTGATTTTCATCTAAACTGGTATTGCAAATTTCATGTCAGATGGATTTTGTTTTTGTGTGTGCATGTAAGTTTGAAGTTTGGATTGAGGTTATTGTAGGGCTTTAGTTGCGAGTTCAGGTGTGTGTTCGGAACCTCTTTAATTTTGTTATCGAATTTTTTATTTGATTCTGTGAAATATAAAAATTTTTGTGTGTTTTTTAAATTGATTAATGGAATTGCTTGAAATTCTGTGTGTTTTTGGTATATCTTTGAATTATCAAAGGTTGGGGTCCCTTTCGTTGCTAAAAGCATGTTTTTTAGCCTATTCTGGTGTGGTTTCATGACCACACGGGGTGGCCACACGAGCTTGTGTCGTACATAGGCGCTTCACATGTTCTTGTGATATTGGGAATTAGGGTTTTTTGAGTGAATTTTGGTGGCACATAGCAGTGTCTGTTCTGCACCCTATTTCGATAATTTTGGACAGTGAGTTATACGGGCTACTCGTATAACCTTGTAACTTGGTCACATGAGCGTGTAGACCTCCACACTACCTAGGCACTTCCACACGATCATGTGCCCCTATTTCGTAGATATTTTTCGGTGTCATATTTTGACCTATCTTAGTTCCTATGTAGTCCAACGTTCATTGGGGCCTCTGTAATTGTGTTAGGACTCTATTTTTCGCTTAGATTCGAGTGTGTGTTTGCAATTACAAGATCTAAATTGATTAGTTGTTCATGTGTTTAGATGATGTGATTTATGAAATTGAGACTCTATTTAATGATAGAATCTGAGTTAATCTGATACTGAGCCTACGCAATTGAATAAGTGTATTTCTGTTTCTGTAATCTATTTTTGTATGTTTGTCTAAAATAGTGTGCATTTTGCATTTGCATGAAAACTTTGAAAGTGACTGACTGAATATGATTTTTTGTATCTGTGAGGCTATGATGTTTGGTGTGCATTCATACATTTGCATAAAATTGGGGTTTTTGGTTGCGAAGAGAAGGGAGTCTGGTTTGGCAGTCCAATTGCAATATTTTTGTACAGCAGTTCATCGCATGATTCTATACATATGTTAGCTCTGCTGCATATCGTTACTTGAGTGGCTTAGTTCCACAATAAGTGGTGTGTAGGGTGGATGGGCCTATCATGGTCGTATGTGCTGTGCAGGGTGCTAGAAGTAGTGTTTGGATGGTTGGGGTGGGTTTTGACTTGTTACATTCACACACATCTGATTATATGTCTAAATATATGTGTCTGATTATGCGAGTATTGAGATGTTGGTGATATGGTAACTTTGAAATGATGTGTTTTTGTTAATATGCAATTTGGTATGGTTTGGAAGCACATTTTTGATTGGCTTATCGGTTGAGTTTTTCGTTTATGATTTGTGTGTTCATATACTATTTCCAAATTATTTGTTGTGTTACTCTGCTTTCTGCCATTTGTTTATGTTTCAAACTCACAATGAGCTCGCATAGCTCATTCCCTTAGTTTTCACCCTTTCAGGTACTCTCGTGTTCTGAAGCTAGACACGGCATACTGAAAGTCTCGGAGTGATACGTTTTGAATTAAGCTAATAAAGTGTTTCTTCAATTATTAATTTATTCAATTGTTTTGGACTATAAATGTTTTATATGAACTTTGGTTTAAATATTATTTTGGACTTCCGTAAAGTGTTATTTGGACTAAATTTTAGAAACCGTGAAATTATATTTCTGAATGTTTTTAACGTAACTTAAATTAATGTTTTGAATCCTAAATTGTTAAACAGTTTAGTTCAAATTTAGCAAACTGTGTTCAAAATGAGATTTTAACAATTATTTTTGTAAAATTGCTTTTAGATCACTTCGGTGATCAGTGTAACCTTCGGGATTCAGCCTAACTTCTAGGCCAGGTTTTAAGGTGTTACAACGTATACTTTTCATTCATAACATGATAAGATCTTATAAGTTGTATTGCATAATCATCAACCTTTTCTTAAGACGATGAACCATTCCATTTACCTTACTTACCATTCCATTTACTTAGCATAAGCTTAAATAACATTATCAATTCACGAATTAGTGTGTTTATTCATGACATAGGTAAATTCATCTATAGCACAAGTAAATTTCCTACATATAAGTAAGTCCTTTAACTCATCAATTCTTTTATATCATCATATTACATCTCAATTATGAACTTACCATTTCATTACCTTTTCTTACTCATATCATTTGCATAATACAAGACATACGCCTAAATATCATCATCGATATACAACTTAGTGTATTTATACATAACTCTTTTGGGATCAACCACATGATAAGTCATTTCATTAGAAAATATATCTTTTGATTCATACAACCTTTTCATGAACATAAGCATATTTATATTTGGAAACTTACCATTTCAAAGTATATCATTAAGATTAAGCATGATATAATCCAACCATAAGCTTAGCACAAGTCTAAGCACCATCCACAACACATGTTAGTGCATTAACACATAATTCACTTGAATTAACATGTGGTAAGCTAAATGTACAGGAACATACTACTTCTGAATTCATCCTTTTCATGAACATAGATATACTTTCATTGAACATTTCCATTTCAATCCTTTTCATAGATTCATGTCATAGTTTGTTTAAACACTTATTGTTCCTTTCCTTTTCATGCCCATTAAACCATTCAAAATAACATCGGAAACAATATTATTTAGTAAAATACAAATAATATTTATTTAATCGAAAACAATATTCTACTCTAAGTAGAACGGGTGGGTAGCACACCCTTGTAAAACTATATGGTTTCCACCCCTCTCATCTTTTATGAGAGGACTTGGATCTCTCTTGTATTGGGTCAAGTTATATGTGCTTCCTAAAATTTTAACCCCACACTTTATAATTTAATACAACTTAATAAATATTTCCTATTTCCAATAATAAATATGATTTATGAATTTATTTAATTAGATAAATAAATTTTCCAATTAAATAATTTTCTCAACTCAATTTTAATTCCGTTAAAGTCATGGAACTTTACCATAAAAGAATCTATAATGAAATAAATTTAATTTCCTATTAATGGGTTCACAATGACTAATTAATTTAATTTAATTTTTGAACTTCAATTATTTAATTAAATAATAATTCAAAAAACTTAAATTAATTCTCAAGTCATTTCTATACTTAGTGAGAAAACACATTCATTTGCAAATGTTACTCATTTCTTTAACTTTATCATTTTCATCCATTTCCGTTCATTTGATTCTTTATGCAATTTATTTTTGGTTTCAACAAGCTAGCGGAGGGACTAATTAGGCATTTATAATTAGGGCTCAAATGATTTATAATTAAGTTCTAGCTTTTTGCCTATTAATTATAAACTCATTTAGTCACGAAGTCATTCCACTATAGTATCGTGACTAAGATCTCCCTAGTTACATACCATTATGAAAGCTATTGAATCAGTGCTTATCCAATGACCTTGTCATCAATGTGTTACCCTCATAGCATATCCTTAATCTCTTTGGGATAAATTCGTTTTCCGAATATGATACTATTTTATCTCATGGTAACAATTGCATCTTCCTTCATGAAAAGTCAATTACTATCAAATAGTAATTAAGTCATTTATCACAAAGACAAACGACTCGTGACCATGTTTACTTTTTATATATCATGTAATGTCAATTAGAGGATACTATTTACCCATTTCCTGTGCTATGAATTCCACTATTATGAATGGTGCTACATACTTCGTATACCCAATGCATCAACTTTTGATTCTTTACCTATTAGAACTTAGGCTTTTACTTATTTCAAAGTATACGAGTCACTTATACAAACTCCATCATCCACTCAGGATTAAGGTATGCCATGCTGTAAATGTCACAAGTGAATAAATCCATAAATGGATCTAGGATTTATTCTACTTGGGTCTTGTTTGATGTACTACGGTCTAGTCAATCACATATATGTCTCTATCTTTTGGTATTCATCTTCTTCGATGCCTAAGACAAAACATCTCCCCAATTAGACTTGATAGACGACATATTTGTTTTTCAATCAGTTTGCTTATTTCCAATTAGACTAAGGACATGTTTATGTTCATTTACTAATACAAGTTATCTTTTCTATTACGATCCAACCACATAATACCGCTTAGTATTAGTTAAACATTAGATAATCAGTGATTCAATATTTGCTTCCATTTTTCTTTGCATTCAATAACATTGAGAACGATATTTAAAGGGTATTAATGTAATTAATGAATACTATTATTAAGATAATTTGTTCGAGAAATACAAGTATAAAAAATGAATATACTACACGTAGGACACCAGATCCCACATGTACAAGCCACTTTAATCCCATAATTTAACTTCGTAATTCTTAACTCATACATTATTGAAGATGAGATGTAATCCATCTAGCTTATTTGAACTCTTTTTCCTCCCAAGCATTATTTGCACACTACGCGTTAGAAACAACATGTTAAGCTTCACAAAAGCTGAGTAAGTACTCATATCAATTCTACTATAACTAAATTTAACATATAATATCTATTTAATACTTTAAGTCTTTATTAACACAATTTTTCACAATCTATTTTAATATATCCAAATTACCAAGATTCCATTATCACTAGATTTTATAAACATGAAATAGACTTTAGTACCCACTTACCACGAATTTTATTAACTTATATCTTTCTTCTTTTCACGATATTTACTTACCTTTTTCTTACATAGACACCTTGAGTAAACAGTGGATAACCATGAAGGATACGTTGAACAATATCATCACGAAACATGAGATGCATCGAAGTGGTAATCACTAGCATCAAAATGCTCATATCACAATTAACATGAATTACACCGTAGTGCCACAAATGTCACAAGTAACAAAAATAACATAGAAGCGCTTGGGATCCATGGCATGCTGATGGCTTCAAACATACGAATGTTTAGAGTATAAATCGTGCAAATAAAATATATCAAATCAGTGAGGTATCTATGTAACATCCCTAACCTGACCTAGACGTAATGGCTAGATTAAGAAGGCTACATTAGCCACCGAAATGGCTAAGCTAACTTACATTACTTTTGAAGACTTTACATAAACTCATTTTAGAGAAGAACTGTATTTATTAGACAATCTATACTTAAGACTCATTTTATTATTGATAGTGTTGTTTAAGAAAAAAAAATTGTTTGCTTGTCACTCTTCTTTGTAAAAACTTGATGTTCAACTAATGGAGCAGAAAACTATTTTCAAGTCATTTTGGAAACTTAGTTGCCTTATCAATTTGTTTTTCAAAAATGGTTCCTTTGCAATACAGCGAAAACTAGGGAACAATATAAAATTTTACTTAAGCTCGACATCATGCATTATCCGGTTATTATACTTGAGTAATCCATGCATGCAAAAATCCCAGGAGAAAAGTTACCAAGTCACAAACCAGAAATAAATAAAAATTACAAACCAAAACAAATAGAGACAGATTAATACTTATTTAAAAAACTAAGTCGAGGTCTAAGGTAATTCTTTGAATGCCAAGTCCAATCCTAATTTCGAGGTTTACTTGAAAAGTTAAACACTATTGGGGGTAAGCTTATGAAAAGCTCAGCGTGATTCAAACAATTATTTAAACAAACATAAATATCGAATATAGCGAAACATATTAGCTTTAACAGAAGAAAATAGAACCATCATAAGAATTTCATATCATTACATAGCCATTATCAAATTGATGTCAAATGGTGTATGAGCATGTGTCATCATTCATTCGACTAAAAATCATTAATTTCGATACCATTCAATACAATAAAATACAATACGTAGCATAAATTAATAACATTTGAATATGTCGTGCACATGATTCAATGCAAAAAGGTTCCTACCCATACCATCTGCTAAACACACGAGTTCCCTAAAACCCGCCATCCAAACTCCAAAACAGTATGGGCTTAAGCCCATTGCGGTTAAAACCACTGATAACAGTATGCAAAAATTTCTACTAGTAAAAATGCGATAAATCGCCATTCCCCTGTTACTCCAGGTGCAGTACATTGACTACGAATAATGCAGACTTATTATGCCGCTGGTACTCCACAGAACTCCTCCGTCAACCACAAAATCCCAACCCAATGCATATGCAATATCTCACACAATCTCATACATAATCATATCTCAATACTTTTCATATTCATTTGACATGCTCAGCATGTCCTCAATAATCACATACTTTTAGTAAATGGAAACAGTGTTCCAATCTTTCAAATTACCATTGTGTTGGTATCAATCAATATCGTTCAATTTCACATACTTTACGGATTTTCATTGTGCATACATAGCACCCTTTTCAGTACACAATATAACAAATATCTCATTCGTTTAAATCATACATAAGCTTAATATCTCAACACATTATATCATTCAATCAAACATTCTCATATCTCGTAACTCAAATATACAATTACAAACTCAATCAAACATTCATACTATCAAACTAGCAATTTTGCCAACATGTCAATCTTTTAAGGCTCAGAACATACCTTGTTCTGCCACTCACAAAATCAATAATTTGGCTATTAAGCCAATCCAATTAGAAAGCTAATTTATCAAATATAACATGATATTTAACATTTTGAAATGATTTTATGAGTTTAGGACTCACACCTTATTTTTCGCTTCCTCGTAGCACACTAGCGAATCTTCCAATTTTCCTTAATAATTCCTTAAATGAACCTAAACCAAAATTCAGTTTAATTTAAATAAATTTACCACTAAACCATCCCCCAAACATCCACTTATTAGTTCAAACCAATCATTGAAATTATAACAATTTTATGAATCCAAACTAGTTAGATTCCTTACACTGTACCAATGCAAACTGTACGTACAATCGTTCTTCACCTTTATGGATGATTTGGGGCATTCGGGTTAGCATCTAACACAATTACATACTGGACAATCAAGAGCTAGTTAATTATTAAATTCCTTCATTCAATCAATTAATAACCTTTACCCAATAGCTATGTCGAAATAACAAACTAGTTATCCTTAATTGCACCTATGCTTCACGATTTGTGGGATCCGGTTGGCTAATTGATCAAGAACGTCTCTATCTAATTAACATGTTATTAAAAGAATTATTAGGAGGGTTCAAGAACATAATTTAATGCTGTAAAAATATGGGCAAGACCCAAGAAACAAAACATCCCCCTTTCTTGCACATAGGCGCACACACCACCACCTATAGTGGCCAAAAATTGGGGCTGAATTTTAAAACGGTTTGAGATCTCATTAAAAACTAGAAAAATTCCTTTAAAATCATTTAAAATCCCCCAAATTCCAGATCTGAAAATTTTGGTTTTTGATTGACAATATTAATCAAGAAATTGAATAGAAAAGAGATCTTACCTAAGCTATTTGAGAGAAACGGCAATGACACTTTCTTGGCAATGCTCGGGATCGATCTTAGGGTTCAAGATTTTAGATTTTGGGCTGATTTAGATGCGGATAAATGGAATAAATAGAGTAATTGAAATGGTGAACAATCTTGATGGAAAAAGAAGAAGAAAGAGATGGTAAAATGGGAGGTGTAGGCGACGACAACAATGGGAGAAAGAAAGAAAATTGAAGAGAAAATGTAACACCCCGTACCCGAGTCCGTCGCCGGAGTCGGACACGAGGGGTTTGCAGACTTAAATCACTTCTTTGCAGTCCAATTTAAAAATTTCCAGGCAGTTGGCTAACTGTGTCACTGTCACCTTAAAAATCATATCTTGAGTTCTAGAACTCAAAAATCAGTTTTGTAATTTTTTCCTGAAACTAGACTCATATGTCCATCTACATATTTTTTTCTAGAATTTTTGGTCCGGCCAATTAGTACAGTTTATTAGTTAAAGTCTCCCCTGTTACAGGGTGCGACTACACTGACCTTCATGCATTACGATTTGGATATCTCCCTGTACAGGGCTTCAATGCTGATTCCGTTTGTTTCTATAGAAAATAGACTCAAAGAGGAATCTATAAATATATGGCATGACTCCTAATTATCTCTGGTTAATTTATAATGAATTTACAAAGTCGGAACAGGGAATCCAGAAACCGTTCTGGCCCTGTCTCACGAAAACCTAATTATCTCTTAACATACCACTCATATGACCGTTTCGTTTCTTCCATATGAAAGTGGATTCATCAAGGTTAATTTAAATAATTTATTCATTATTTAATTCTATTCCTACTATTTTTAGTGATTTTCCAAATCTACATCACTGCTGCTGTCAGCATCTGCCTTTAAGGTAGACTTTACCTATTTCATAGTTTCCATGATTCAACTAGCCCTTTTAGCATAAATAGCACAAATTATGATAGTGATTAACCATTCCCATGGCCAATCCTTGTTAAGCATATCCACACCTCTCAATAACCATATCCATACCAAATGATTATAACATTATGCTCAAACATACATAAGCCATTTTCGCATGGCTATCCAAAATTATACAAATCCAAAGGGTCATGACCCACTACAAAAGGGTAGTCCTATACATGCCATTTTCAGAGTTCAACCAAAAGTGTACCAAAAGGGCTTTGATAGTGTGGGCGACTTCGACTTCAATAATCCCGAGTCCGATAGCTGACGAACCAAAATCTATAAAACAGAGATTCAAAGAACAGAGTAAGCATTTAATGCTTAGTAAGTTTTAAGCAAGACAAAGTGTTCTCAATCACTATTATTGGTCATTCATTTCAACTGTTCGATGAAGTTAATCTAGAGCTTCATCTCGATCTATAATATCATTAAACGCAACACTTGGCTGCCACATATATACTTTCGAATAATAATGACCTAGATGGTCAAATATTTCCAAAGCACATTCTCACATTTGGAGTTATAATATTAATCACATTTACCTACCTCTTTGATACTGATAATTCACCTCGAAATCACTCCACCGATGAGTAAGTAATACGTACCTGAACATCTTGAATACATAATACTTATTTGATGGTAACTTAATGCAGATACTCAATATCAAAGTCTTACTTGAATCCTAGCATTTAGCCGTCGGGTCTTTAAAGCTCGGATATAGTACGAGCACGAAGCCTACGGACATTAATCAGGATAATACTCTCGCATAAAGCCTGCGGGGTTTTAACCCGGATATAGTACTGACACAATTGCCCTTCGGGACTTATCACATTTATACACTTTCACATCCATCACGTTGGCCACTCGGCTCTGTCACATATATACACTTTCACATTCATCACATCGGCCATTAGGCCTCATCACATATATACACTTTCACATTCATCACATCGGCCATTAGGCCTTATCACATATATATACACTTTCACATTCATCACATCGGCCATTAGGCCTTATCACATATATATACACTTTCACATTCATCACATCGGCCATTAGGCCTTATCACATATATATACACTTTCACATTCATCACATTGGCCATTCGGCCTTATCACATATATACACTTTCACATTCATCACATCGGCCATTAGGCCTTATCACATATATATACATTCACATCACAATTATCCAAATATACTTCACATATCACATATACTATCATGTATACACATTGTCTTGGCCGAATCTACATTAATCATTTCCCAATGAATAATTCAATTTCACGCCATACTATCATTTCATATTTGAATACTCATAAACTTACAATTTCACAAATTTTAATATCAAAGATCCATCTAACACTCATGTATCGTTTTACAATATCACGATTTAGAATTCACGTATGGGTTTAATCAATAGCTTATGAGTAACTAAAACAAGTTTTATCCATGTTTACAACCAAATCACATATTCACTACGAGTTATTTTCCTGAGCAGTAGTCACTAAATTATTTATAACTGGAGCTACAAAACTCCAAATCACTTGCCGTTAATTTTCCCTGAATATAGACTCGTATATCTTCCATCCATAAAATTTTCAGAATTTTAGGTTTGTCCAATCAATACCAGATTTTTCTTAAAGTTTCCCCTGTTTCACTGTTTGACTAATCTGACCACTCTTCACTACGAATCAAATTTCTCATTTTACAGAATTCAAAATGTGTTGTATTTGATTTCATTTGAAACTAGACTCATTAAGGAGTCTAAGAATATAAATTTTATCTTATAACCATTTTTTTACAATTTATAATGATTTTCTAAAAACTGAACAGGGGATTTCGGAGTCATTCTGACACCGTCTCACACAACTTTAAATATCTCTTCATAGGAAATTTGTTTCCTCACAAGGTCTCTTTTATAAGAAACTAGACTAATTAAGCCTTGATTACATATTTTATTCAGCCTATAATTCCACACCAACAATTTATAGTGATTTTCTAAAATCACGTTACTGCTGCTGTCCAAAGCAAATTATTACAATTTGCTCTTAACTTTCTAAGTCCAAACACATATGAACTTACCATTTGAGTTTAAGACATATCATGGCCACATCATATCTTATTAAATCAACTCATTATGTCCTATTATGATTGAATTTACTCAACGTTTAATCACTTAAAACTTACCTCGGAAGTGGTCGACGATTAGATGTCCACGGCTATTCGTTTACTTTCTCTTTTCCCCTATCCGACTTTGATCCTCTTTGCTCTTAAGCTTAAGTAAAACAATAGATTTTCTTAAGTACTTAACTAATATTATTCACTTAACAATCACATTTGGCAATCACATATCATTTAATCTTTGATTGACCAATTTAACACATACCAAAATCCAATCATACATCTAACCTTTATCTCAATACCAAACCGAGTTATAAGATCATACATTATACTAAGCATATTATTAAACATACCTATTCAATTTAGCTAATTTCATAGCCAATTAATCACCTTACCCCACATTACTCAATGCCGAATATTAACCCAACATCACAAGCATAATCACCATGAAACTTACCTTAATACACATTTTATCTCATTGCCGAATACATATATATATATCATCAAACAAATCAACTAGTTTAGCATTCAAATTCTTCTAACCATTCCTCAATCATTTACTCAATGAACAACAATCCAAGCACATCAAAGCATAGTCGAATGTATCATTCTTCTTAAATTCAAAAATAAATGCATGGGCTAACTTCAAAATCTATTTAACAACTCAACTTTATAAACACATATTCGGCTAGGAAGAAAGATTGATAATTTAACAACCTTAGCTTAACATATAATTTGTTGTGACACATCTTTAAGCATTCTTTTATTCCATCAACTCAATAACTAAACTCATATTCGGCAATGGCCTCCAATATAGTGACCGATTCTTCTCAACTAGCACCTAGTGTACACACATGATCATTTGTTTGATTCAAGCACCTATCCACCAAAAATTCATCCAAATTAACAAGAACAACAACCACATTCTTTGTTATCTACCATGACCGAAACCCATATTCATTCACCAAATATCAAAAATTTATCATCAATTTGACATATAAGGACATAACCAAATGTTTCTTGCAACACAAACTCAAAAATTAACACATGGGTCATGTTATGAGCACCAAAACAAACTCAACTTCACAAAAATTCCAAAAGAATCACATGATATCATACCTTAATTCCCCCCACACAAGATGGCCGAATGCCTTAGGTGTGCTTTCTTCCATTTCTTGGTTAGTTTCGGCTTGAGAGAGGTAGGAGAAGAAGATGAACATTTTTTTTCTTTTGTTTTCTTCCTTCAATTCACGGCAATGGAAGGGGGGGGCAACCACACACATTTTTTTTTGTCATCATTTACCTTCCCATTATTATTTTATCCTTTCTCCCATAAACCATTAGCACAACATGTTTTATGACATGTTTTGCCCATCACCCTTTGTCATGGCTGGCCACTAGTAATTAAATGGGGGAAATTGACATGCAAGTCCACCCTTTTGATTACATGCACTAATAGATCCTTATGGATTAACCTATCACATTTCAAAAGTGTCACACATAAGTCCTATTACTAAATTCACATGCAATCGACTAAATCGAAGCTCAAAACTTTCACACATTCATATTCACATATTTTAGACAATAAATATCATATTCAAATAATTTGGTGACTCGGTTTAGCGGTCCCGAAACCGCTTTCCGACTAGGGTCATTTTAGGGCTGTCACAGAAAAGAGGAGAGGAAGAGGGTGAACGGATATGGTAGGGAAAAATTGAATTAAAGTCTAAAAAATGTAATAAAAATTTGTATATATACTTAAGGTTCAAGGGTATGGATAGCACACACATTAAAAAACAAAGGATTTTGCAAAATTTAATTATTTCGTAAGGAAAAGGATTCAAACTTGGGACCTCATTTAATTTCCATGATTTCTTATATTTATTTTAACCATTAGGATTTTTCCTCGTTCTTGAAATAACTTTGCAATATTTATTTTAGAAACAAGGCATGTCGCATATTAGGGTTTAAGGCAAAATTTGCAAAATAATAAAAAAGATGCGAGAGAAGGGAATTGAACTTGGGTATCAAGGAACGTTTCAATAACACTTAACTAACAAACCAATACCTCATTTATTTCCTAAAAATACAAAGATGATCTCAAAAATTAAGGCATAACCACTCTCTCTCGATTCACAAACCTGATTCTACTAACCTCCCGATTTTTGGGATGTTACAATCTACAAGCGAACATGTCAAATTTCGAGGATCGTACCCAAGGGATTGTAGACTAGAGAATTTTATTATTAAATTAATTATAGAAAATAATTACTAATCTAGACGAGTCACAAATTAGTAATGCGGATCTAATTTAAGTATTTATTATATTAATTAAATTAATAAACCTAAATTAACCTAATGAGATTTCTTATTCGTAGTGTTGACAATGCGATCTCTCAAACCAACAATCAATTAAATCCCTATTATCAATTAAGTCATTAATTACCCTCAACTGAGTTGTTTACCACCCTTAGCTACGAATACCCTCTCGATCTCAGCTTCACTAAGGATTACCACCTAAGTCACCCTCTCGGTCTCTTTCTAAGCATACAGATACCCTTTCGATCTCACCATTCGGCATAAGTTATACTCAACAGGCTAGCCCCTCCCAGTGTCACCTATCTCAATATTCTATTAGAAGCATCACTTCCTAAAATACTAAGTACCCTTGAATAAACACTAAATTTTAGATAAATAATTACTTAATCGATTAATCAGTTCCATAACCGAAACATGTTAGATATAAATAAGCAAATAATTTATTCTAATATTCATACAAACATTACTTGATCAAACTAATGAAATATAAATAAAACAATAACAGAGAGATACAGAAATTGCTCAATGACAAATATAAGCGTTGTTCTGAAGAAATCTTCACTCGCAATCATCTTCACATTGGAACAGGAAGAATACTAACTACACGAACATAAAATAAACTAAACTGATAACTAAATAATGACAACTTTCTATCTAGGTCTAACTCCATACAACCCTTTCGGGTGACCCTCAGGTGACTTATATAGGCTACACATTACTTGGTGCCCACACAACCCTAGATACACTTTGATACTAATTAATGTAATATACTATTAAATGACTAGGGTTCAAATAAGGAAATATCCCAAAATTTCCGTCCAAGAAATCAACCCCTTTCTTTCCACATTTTCGTTGTGTTGTTGTGACGTGGGGAAGCTCCTCGTCATGATGTCGCTACCAAAACTTTCTTCTCATCTTCGTTGCATCTTCATGAAGTGGAGAAACTCCTCGTCACATCGAGAGGTGGATTTTAGCCCTAGGAACTTCATTGTTCAGTGTTGAGGCATGGACCTTCTTGTGTCGTGACACGACCACCATCCCTTGTGCTCCTTAACCCTAATTGGCATCTTACACGCTCAAGTAGCTTATTAGTCACACCAAAAGCCCGAATTAGCCTAACAGGTCGTCAAAATACTAAAAAATGTGTAAAAATGCTTATTTTGTTGTAAAATGAATCTAAGCTAAGAAATATGAAAATTCAATAAAAGATGTTAAAATGCTTAGAAAACAAGCTCGTTAAGTGTTGAAAAGTACTTCATTTTTCCATTATGATTTGTGACAGATCACATGCCAACTCTATCCCACGAGTCCTACCTAGTTTACCAAGGCTTTTACATGATTTACACAAAACATTCACAAAATAAATAATTTACATTATTCCTAATCTATTTATTAAAACAACATTTCACTTCAAATTATTCACTTACCGCATGATACTTTTATATACATATATTTTTTACACTAATATTACTTATCATTTATATGCTATTGTTCACTTATAAAACATATAATCCTTCACTTATTTTCATATTTTACTAAATTCCTAATTACTATATTTTATATCATGAATATATTTCCAATATTGATTGTTCCTAATGTTGGATCTGGTGCCCTAAGTGTAGTATTTTTATCACACCCAAAAATAGGGACTACAAGTTTTAGGGGTATTTTAAGAATTTTGGCTTATATGAGCTCGGGATTTTATAAGGTTAGTACTCGATATTGTTTTCGACTATGGCATCTTAACTAAAATTAATTTTTAAAAAAGTGTTCTAGAAACCCTTAATTTTAGAGAAACGACTTATTTGTAATAGAGTCAAAATAGTGAGCATTTATGTGGCAATTAAACCAATTTTTAAAATTGAATATAAAAGCCACCCTCCACCTACAGTTTTCACGTTAAACTTTCTTTTCCTATTCTTTGTGCTGCCATTTGTTATTTTCCTCACTATTCCATTTTTTTTATTCCCGAATCGCAACACATTGATTAGCTATCATTTCCAAGTCATTTACCATCATAAATCTTCAAGAAAAACACCCAAAACCCATAGATTTCACCATCTTCTTCAAACGTGAATTTTTTGAATTTACGTCAAAACCTGTTCATTCTTTCAACAAAGGTAATCATTCATGTATCCATTGGTTTTTAATATTATTTAGACTTTAAAACTAAATTATTATCCTTCAAATCGCATGTTTTAAATAAAAGTAAAAAATCGAGCAATTAATGGTGTTTTTCAACTTTTTTTAGCATGATTAGAAAGTTTTTAAACTTACCTTGAAGTTTCGTTAATGATCACTCATGTTTTAAAGAATTTTGTCAAAAATTGCCTAAAAGATGTCAAAAATTCCTAATTGAGTAGATTTGTCTAGTTTGAAGGTTCCGAATTAGGTGTGAATGATTAATTAGATGTATGGAACTGATTTTAGGAAAAAATATTGATTTTAGATTGAGATATTAGAATTTAAAGTTTGTTGTGTTAATAGTTTAAGTTACATGAAAACTTAGCTTAAAGCTTGTGTGATAGTTGCTTTGAATGAATTTTGGTGGATATTTGACTATGGTTGTTGTGTGATTTATGTATGTAAAGCTTCAGATTCGTTAGAGCTTGCTACAAGCTAGGGAAGCGTTAGTTGAGCTTTCAGCTTTTCGACTAAAGCATACAATGGTGAGTGTGTGGAATTGCTACTCGTAAACACGAGTCATATGTTAATTGGGAATTTAGGTGTTGCATAAACCCCTACTCTAAGTTCTGAGTGCAAGTTTCCTTAAAATCCATAATTATCTTGTGATTTTGTGGTTATGTGTTATGCATGGAAAGTGGTATATGAGAATAATGACTATTGTGTAAAGTACAATCATATACATGAAATGAATGAGTAATATATATGCTATATGACTATGTTAGAGTTTTGGAAAATATGCTAATATGCAGTGATAGTGCACGGATAATCGGTAAGTAATATGTGTTGTTTTCGAATATTTTTTGAATATTTTAGCCTTGTGATCTTGGAACTACTGGGTATAGTTGGATTGCCATAGGATTGTGAGCACTCACTTATATGTTTAGCGGTTTTGGAGGTTGAGGCCCTAGGACATTTTTGGAGGGATAAGGGAATGAGATCTAAGCTCCATTCAAGGGGATATGTGAGGGGTAATAAGGAGAGCGTTAGCTAAATGCTTCACTTTTGAGACATGTTGACTCTATGAGTCTATGTGGTGTAATGAAGATCCATGTATCCGATGTGTGATGGTAGAGCTCAATATATGTTTCATAACGCAAGTTCCATCTTTTCCCAATTTATCATATTTTATGTAATCGTGTGGAATATGTTCTATGCTTGAGTGAGTATGTATGCCTTATGAGATCGATCTTTTAGAGGATGCATGATTTAATACTATATGATGCTAGACTTAAGAATGCGGTACCTATGAGTAAATGACTGGTTGTTTTGCATGATGATATGTTTGTGTTGTAGAAATTCTTGCATACATTGAGCTTGTTAAAGCTCACCCATTCATTTTAACATATGCATATCAATGACGTCTCGGTGTGGGCAGAGTGGTTTTCGAATGAGTGATCCAAGGAAGGATGGTTGTTATCGTAGGTGTTTTATTATTTATATCCGTATTGGGAAATAAGGCAATGTGGTAGACTTGTTTAGTGTCATGATATGTTTGGGTTATTTACCGACTTTGTTATTTCATTTTTGGAAATTTACAAGTTTATATGTTTGCTTATGTTCATGAATTTTAATGATGGCTTGATGTATCTTGTTTGGACTCATTTTGACGATTTAAAATGAGAAAACTAGCCGTAGGATGATCGTTTATTGAAGTAAGTGATGCATGATACTTAGAATCTGTTTTGGAATGAGTTCATGGCATATGTATGCTGCATTTTGATGTCCAGGAGCAGAGGTATCGATTTTTGGTATTTTAAAATCGATACCTCTGTGATTTAAAACCTCGAGGAAATAGAATACAGATTTGGTATCGATACCTTATCACGAGTATCGATACTTGGGACTAAAGTATCGATAATTTTTAGCTAGTACCAATAATTTTTGACAAAAAGGATTTTGGCCGAGAAACAATATGCTCTTTTAGTATCGTTTTTCCAAGTGGTATCAATACCACTTAAGGAAAACATCGATACATGGATGTTAGTATCAATACCTACGGGCATTATTATGGAATTTTGCTAATTAGCCCTTATGCATGATTCTGGCTATGTGTACGATTGATTAATGAATGATTTTCATGTAAAAATACTAATTAACTATTTGGATGACTTAACACTTCTACGAGTTAACAAAAGATGATCAGTTTGCTTGAATCTAGCATTCTATTCGATATACATGAGACGAGACGGTAGTGTGCCATCCCGTATCTAGGCTTGGCGACCAGGTCGGGTATAGGGTGTTACAATTTTTGTCAATGTACACTTGTAATTTTTTTGAAAATATCAGTTATTAAAATTATTTATAAATTACATTAATACTTTATATAATGTCCTTATGTGGTTTTTGCGTGCAAAGAAAAATGGAAACAAATGTTGCTCACTATTTGTCTAATGTTTAACTAATACTAAGCGGTATTAAGTGGTCGGATTGTAATACAGAAAGACAACTTATATTAGTAAATGAACCTAGACATGTCCTTATTTTAATAAAAAATAAGAAAACCGATTGAAAGACTAATATGTCGTCTATCAGGTCCAATTGGGGAGATGTTTTGTCTTGGGCATTGGAGCAGATGACTCCCAAAAGATAAAGATATAAACATGACTGACTAGACTGACAGTACATCAGACAGGACCCCAGAAGGATAGATCCTGAATCCGTTTATGGATTTATTCACTTGTGACCTTCAAAGTGTGGCATACTTAACTCTAGAATGGATGACGAACTATATATGCGTGACTCATACACTTTGATGTATGTAAAATCTTGAGTTCGAATAGATAAGGAACTAAAAGCTGGTGTGTTGGGTGTACGACTTATACAGTATGTAGCATCATTCATAATAGTGGAATTCATAGCTCAAGACTGGGTAAATTATATCCTCTCATTTTCATTACATGGTTGATAAAAAGTAAATGTGGCCACGGGTCATTTGTCTTTGTGATGAATTACTTTATCAATATTTGATAGTGATTGACTTTTCATGAAAGAAGATGTAATGGTTACCATGAGATAAAATAGGATTATATTAAGAGAGCAGATATTATCCCAAATACATTAAGGATATTCTATAAGGGTAACAAACTTATGACAAGGTCATTGGACGAGCACTGAGTAAATGCTTTCATAATTGTATGTTGTTAGGGAGAGCTCAATCATGATATTATAGTGGAATGACCTCATGACTAAATGAGTCTATACCTAATAGGAAAAACTACAAAACTTAATTATAAATCATTTGAGCCCTAATTACATATGTTCAATTGGTCCCTCCACTAGCTTGATGAAACCAGAAATGAATTGCATGTTGACTTGAAAATGAAAAGAATGAATAGAAACAGAGAAATTTAAAACATTCAGAAATTATAATGGTTTTCTTCGAAATGGAGGAATGGAATCATTTGGAAATGAATGTGGTTTTTTCAAAATGGAAATGAAAATGAAAATGAGAAATGATTCATTTGCAAATGTTCATGCATTACTAAAAAATGATCGGAAGAATTAATTTATGTTTTTTTAGTAATTTTAAAGCTCAAAAATGATAATAAACTATTTGGTCATAGTAAACAAGTTGAGTTGTAAAATACTGAATATATTTTCTTGAAAATTTTACCAGGGGTAAAATCTTCATAAATTTATTGGGGGTTAAATTGGGATGAGAAAATTATTTAATTGAAAAATTAATTTTTATTTTGTAAAATAGAAAAATATGTATTTGGTTGGATTAAATTATAAAGTGTTGGGTTAAAAGTCCAAAAAACACATAAAATTTGGCCCAATAGAATGAAAGGGTCGAATCCCCATCATAATACAGATGAGGGGAAGCACACCCTATTAGCCCCTCTCCCCCTCCCTCTCCTAGTTGGACTAGGAAGTTGTTAATTCTATTTGAAATAAACCTCTCTACTTCAATAAGGTTTTTATGTAATGCCCTCAATCCGACCCGATTGATCGAGTTTGGATTTTGGGTGTTACTAGGTGATGCGAAACTTTTAATAAAACAGTTTACCAATTCTTCATTATTTTCAATCTGTTATTTGAAGTCCAAAGGAAAAACTTATCATTTAAAATTTGAAGGCAAGTACATGTTAAAATTATTACAACACATCTGATACAAATCTCTACAAATTAGAAATTTATTCAAAACAGACTTAACAGGAAAATTTTAAATACCGCACCACAAATTCTCTGTATGCATAATAGCCTAATCTACCACCAAGTTGGCGTAATCCTAACATCGTCCTTCCAAGCAAAGCCTCTTCTCAATAACCCTAGAAAGAAATAACAACATTGTAAGTGAGGTCATCAACCATACCTTGATGGAGTCTTCGTGATATTTTAGGACTTTCCATGAGTCAACCTCTTCTCTGCATCATCTACTTCAGCTGATACCATCCGATCTTATCACTCTTGTTACACGCCAATTATCATCTACTTACATAGTTTTTCATACTACTGGTTCTTACTCAGACATACAGTGATTCATTTCAGTTCACATGCCCATACTGATAATCCACTACGATTAACATCCAGATGGACTCCATATTATGCTATAACAGAATCTCATAACTCAATTTAACATTGAATCAGATCCAAAATAAATTTTTAAGAAGATACGATACCTCTTACTCTTCATTCTTACAAATCATCGTAACAGAAACCCTTCATGTCATACAGATAAAAATCTTTTATTTTCATGGAGAACCATTAAGACTTTATCCAACTCTAATTCCAAAGAACATCAATACCTTTTCTCAATTATACTTGTTACCGAACTACTAGAACGTACTCATACATTACCATTGATATAGATATTCAGATTCATAGCTTATCAGATATTCCTAACAGGTCACGCCACTAAGACAATCCATTCAAGTTTTTCCATAAAGGCATTCCTTTCATATTACACCGCAAAGGCTTTTTTTCGTATTACACCACAAAGAATTTTATTTTGTATTACGCCACAAAGGCTTTTCTTTCATATTATGCCATAAAATCTTTCTTTCCTGACATGTTTACGATATGTATTTGCTTAACTCATGTTATGTGAGGTTTGCCCATTATCGTCTTGGGACACGCAGAGAACTCTATAGGGTAATCACTATCCTTTAGTTCCTTTCAGAAGATGCCATGGCCATGGGCTTTTCCTTCAAGATTCATATCAGAGATTGTGCTTTCAGCTTAATAAGAAAGATCTATGCTCATCACCAACACAAATCAAAAATGGCATTTTAAATGGACGAAAGAATATAACTCTCCTTTTTCTTCTCAAGTCCAACATAATATATGTAAACCATGTTCTTATAGTGGAACTTGACACATGTAACAAACTTTCAAAACTGCCTTTATTAATGGTTTACAGTTATAGAGAAACGTATAAGAGAATTCAATATCTTTATTTATATCTAATTCATCCCATTCTTTCATTCCTGGCCATCTCGTTAGAACTTAACTAGCACAGTAACTAAACAAACTTGACGTACTATACCTTTGGCGATACCCATAATACCCAAAACCCCTTAATACTCTTACCAATGTCTTCTTCTTTACATCTCCACACATTCAAAGAATAATCCTTACTTGATACTCTAACATCAGCTATGCATCAGATGTATACGCCAAGAGCATCAATTGGGGCAAATAGGACTGTGCTACTTAGATTACTTTCGGGTTACCTGTAAAACTTAAGACCTGCCAAAATAGGGTGTTGCATTCTACCTTATCTTCCTATAAATAGATGAGACCGGTAGAGTTATTTACACAAATTTAAGAGATTCTTACTCTTCCAAAAAATAGAGACAATTTATTCTCAACTATTAAATATATTTTTTTCCAAAATAACAATTCTACCAGTTTCTATTAAAGAATAAAGAATGTTCATTTTCGCCCCAAAAGGAAAAAAAACTTTTTTCTAGTTTTGTGTTTTGATTCAATTGGTTCGAGCTCACACTCGGAGCAATTCGTGGTACAAGAATAGTGAAGAAGATCATTTGGTTGAAAGCTAGAAAACATCAAGGATTCGCTTATCCGAAAACATAGGTACGATTTTGGTCTAAGGTTTATTGCTATAAATATCACAAACCCAGTTTGTTTTCGCAATTTTAATTTTTTGCTGTGTAAGAAAATTGTTTTCAAACCAAATTTTTTCCAACACCTTATTATATCACAATTTTAATTCATGAATTCTTTTCACGAATAATTTTCATTAACTCACACTTAGCTATTAATACACTTCTCATACTTTTCACTAAATATTCATTGGCTCAATACTAAATTATTTTTTCACGTCGTTTAATATTTCATAATTTACTAAATTCCTCTCTAAATATTTTCCTGTCTTGTACATGAAATGTCTCTTATTGTTCATGAATTTGCTATTTTATTTCTTGTTTTAATACTAAATTATGCTTCTAGTTCACTTACTAGATATCTCATATAATTTAATCTCAAGAGTACTTACTTTATTATAGTTTAAGATACTTTATATTTTATTCAATTTAGCCTCTCAAGCTAGTATATCATGAACTAATAAATTAAATTTTCACATCAACTATCACTTTCACTATTTTATTCACTTAAGTTTCAATTTTCACAAATAAGTAATTCAACTAGTAAAGTGAAAACATACGAAGTGACATTAAAGTAATGAGTGAATATAACGAATGGAAGTGAATATGAGTAAATTCCATGAATAAGTTATAAAGTGTACAAATTAAACTAGTAAAGTGAAAACATACGAAGTGACATTAAAGTAATGAGTGAATATACCGAATGGAAGTGAATATGAGTAAATTCCATGAATAAGTTATAAAGTGTACAATTTTCACAACTTGTACACTTTATAACTTATTCATGGAATTTAGTCTTATTCACTTCCATTCGTTATATTCACTCATTACTTTAATGTCACTTCGTATGTTTTCACTTTACTAGTTTAATTACTTATTTGTGAAAATTGAAACTTAAGTGAATAAAATAGTGAAAGTATATGAAGTGACATTAAAGTAATGAGTGAATATAACGAATGGAAGTGAATATGAGTAAACCATGAATAAGTTATAAAGTGTTGCACTTTATAACTTATTCATGGAATTTACTCATATTCACTTCCATTCGTTATATTCACTCATTACTTTAATGTCACTTCGTATGTTTTCACTTTACTAGTTTAATTACTTATTATTTAATTTATGTATCATATATTAAATATTCACTCAAGATTACTTGTTTACCAATTTCATTACACATTCGAGTATTTTTTAATTTAACCCCATTTTGTATTTCTTTATGTACACTTTAAATTTACTTTCCACTATCACTTTTCATATCTCATAGTGTGTCAATTTTCTCTCTTTAATTCTTATAATTTCTAAATAGTATTTTTCATTAATACTTTCACACTAAAATTATTTTCAATTAAATTCTAATTCACTTCACTTCACTTAATTTATAACATATTTCAATTCAATCCTTTGGAAAATAAGTAGAGTTCATATGAGTACTTACATTTCTTTTGCCAGATTTCACTTTCTTACTTCTCTTCTCCTTCTTTCACACTTTTTTTCATTTCCTTTCCTTTGTCTATAATATTTCCATCACTCTCTTTTCATTCTCACTTCATGAACATAGTAAAACATAATCAACTTATTTACCAGAAATAACTATCTCATATCTCTACTTCAACCAAACATAAATTTCATAAAAAAAAACTTTAATTCTTGCCTTAACTCTTTAATTTATTCACTATCTTCTCAGCTTTCATCACTTCCAACTCCAATTTCTTGCTTCTAAGATGATAACCAAACTCTTTAGGATTTCTACTTCACTTTTCCTTTTGGTGGCTATGGAAATTCTCATTAATTTTGGGTGAAGATGGTAGGATTTACGAAAACAGATTAAATTGTAAAAAAAAAGTTTATGTCTTCTCTATTTCTCATACATGTTGGAAGCAAATGGGAAGCATGAAGAATTTTTATACTTCTTTATTTATCTAATATTTATTCATTAAAATAATATTTAGATAATTAATTAATATAAAATATCACCAACACCATGATTATAATCTATGGGTGCATATTTCATCCTTCATAATTAAGCAAATCTAATGGCTAAGATTTCATCTACACACCTAAGGGCATTTTAGTCATTTACCCAAACATAATCTTTCTTGTAAAATGACCATTTTACCCCTAGTAAAATTTTACATTTCCATTTATGTCATGCCTGCCTTCAAGGTAGTTGCACTTTTGGTCTTTCAACTTTTCATACATTAACATTTTAACCCCTCAATTTTTGAATAATTATACTTGGGTCCCAAAAATTTTCACATCTTTATGATTTACTCCCGACATTAAATTTATATATCAAGACATACTTATTGATTCAACTTCCTTTGGTATCCATCAACCTTCTTTTTTATCAATTCTATACCTCATTTCATTTTACCGAGAAGTATGCTATGTACGATCTCAACTTAATACAATTTATTTATAGCATAGTGATTTTAGGGGCATTACATGATTCATTAGCTATACATTCAATGCTTCAATAGTTAAGAGAATACAACAAGACATAATGTGGATTAAATGTTCTTGAAATGAATTAGTGTAATATAATAATTTTTTTAAATAATTCGTACGAGTACTTACTAAGCTTCCATGAAGCTTAATGTGTTATTTTCTAACATGTAGTATGCAGAAAGTGATCGCGTGGAAAGTGTTCGTGAGTGGCTTGCCAAATCACATCTCATAAAAAAGGCAAGATGGTGAATTGTCTTGGGGTAAGTTATGATTAAGTGGAAATGTTTTGGAAACTTTGTGTCTTATTGGTAGCGATTGAGCATAGATGAATGATATAAAGACTTGAATGATATTTTGAGGCATTTTAAGGTCTAAAAATTCTTGGAAATTATTGAGATTGATTAAGGTATGAATATGTCATGTTTTGAGGTGTTTCTAGGCTTGAATTTGGTTCCACTATATCCAAGTTTCGATACCTAAATAAGGATATCAGCACATGACAAAACAAAATGCAAAAAAGAATAGTTACATGCAGAGGTATCCATGCATAGTGCTAGGTACCAATACCTCTGCTCTATTTTGCCTTAGTTTTGTTGTTTTTGCACTAAAAGGGCCTTGACTGACCTCTAAACACAACTAGATTGTAGAGTAAGCCTAGAAATGGTTTAAAGAGCCTTAAATGACCTCAAACATGTCTAGAAAATGAATGGAACTTGAGTAAAGAGTTTTTTTGTAAATGTAGCATTCCTTGCTCAAGTCTATGTTCGAGCATGGATAAGGGGTGTTATAATATGAATATGTGGTGAGTGACATGCCTTCTTTGATTTTTCATAAATTTTTGAGATTAAAAACTTAAAATTATTGGTGTTTGAGGATAAAAATAAACTTGTGAGAGATTAATAAAGGCTTCAAGGTGTGTAACAATGTCACTTTCTATAAAGTTCTATTCGCTCTCACCTATATTTTGGCGTGCTTACTGGCAAATTAACCTTGAGTATACAATGGAGCCCAATGACTATCTACATTTTGCACTGACAAAAATAGCCCCCTGAGCATGGAGCGAAGCATAGCAAAGTATCAAAGAACAATCTAAGAATAGTAGAAGATATAGGAATAATTGAAAGAAATTTTGTTTCTCAATTTTTATGTGTCTTAGAATGTCATGCAAATGAAATTCCACTTATATTTATAAGAGTTCTCATGTCACTTCATAGAGGCATAACTATACATTAAATAAATATCTTTTTGGGTAGGCATGTCTATTAAATAGACATAACTATTCAATCAAATGACATTTGATATTTAAAAAACATAACTTATCACTATGAAAAGTGATAACTCTTGATTAATAACAAAATGACATAACTATCGTTACTTATAATGTAACACCCTGGTTCGGACGAGTACAAGGTTTGGTATAAAGTCTCAAAGTAGTATGATTAGCAGAGCAGTTTCACCCAAGTGTACCTTTTCGCGTATAGAGTGGGCGTATAGAGTTACGTTTTTAAGTTACTCAAGGTTCCATGTTAGGTGGCTATGTTAGTTAGAATAAGACCAACGACCAAGTAAAATGATATTGAGATTATGAGTTCACGTCAAAGGTATAGTACACCTTTAATTGTAGTACTATGCAAGTTAAGATGCAAGGTATGCTGGTTAAGAACCAACTAAATATGAACCAAGAAAGTAAAAAGTTAAGGGATACTCAATTAGATTTCTCGAAAGTTGTAAACTTTTGGATAAGAAAATTTAGTAAGGATGTGACACTTGTCAAGTTCTAATAAGGATTTAAATTATATTAATAGATATTCATGTTTGGGAAAAAAGGGTTCTCTTCTTCTTTCTTCTAAAATATTATTATCTGAAGTTTGAGGAACCAAAAGTATTTCTTTAAGCTGAGGTTGAAAATCCTGGATTTTATCAGTGATTACTCCATGCCAAGATAAAGTTTATGACTCTACATGTTATGTTATTAAAGAGTAGGTCTGTAAGAGTGCATGAATGGTAAGATGAATAATTAAGGCTTAGTATGGGGTTATTTGGACTTAAGAGGACGATAAAGGTTATTCGAATGAGTTTTAAATGGTGTTCTTCTATATTATAAGTAGTGGTTGCTACAGTTCCTTATTGAATGTTGGATCTAGAGTTCAAGATGCTATTCATGGTTGTTAGGTGAATCTCTATATTGACTCTTGCATGTATACTGTTCATACAAGATATTCCCATGGTAATTGATCAAACTATGAAATAGAAACCAGAAATGTATAGTCTAAATGTTTTTTGGGGTTTTCATGTATAGTTTGTATGAATCTGACAAGTTATGTGAAGTTTGAGTATGGTTGTATGGAACATCTGAAATGGATGCGATGAAGTGTATGATTAGTGACTTAAAGTGTTGAGCCTTAAGCGATGTTAGTGCATGAAGAGTTTGTCAAGTAAGTTTGTGTCTATTCACCGTGGTGGAGTCTAAAGGGGTCTGTTGGGACTAAAAACACGATCTCTGATATGAACCTTGAAGGAAAAGTCCATGACTGTGGCACTTTAGGAAAGGAACTAAAATACGGTGTTTACCCAATGGGGTTCTCTACGTGTCCTAGGATGAAGATGGGCAAACCTCACATAACGTGAGCCTAGGCAAATCCATATCGTAAACACATCAAGAAATGAAAGCCTGTGGTGAATCATGAATTGGAAGTCTTTGTGGTGAAGTATGAAAAGAATAGCCTTTATGGCGAAGTACGAAAAAAATAGACTCTATGGTAATCTCTAAAAAATTAGCCTTTATGGCGATCCTTGAAAAGGATGCCCTTGTGGCACAAACTAATAGAACTATTTTCATGGTGAACTCTGAAAGGAAACGCTCTTGGTGTGTAATGATAAGACTCTCAATGATGTACCATAAAGAATGTCCTTTGTGGCAGATTCTGTCTCAAATTTTTTTAGCGCATCCAGTATGGTTCGTAATTTGTGATCAGTAAGACACAATGTCTCTCTAGACTACAGTAAAGTATTATACCAATCTATAATTCGACTGTGAATGATAAAGATTGAAGAAACTTAGAAAAGTATATTCTAAACAAGGAATCCTAATTTTATATTTGAAGGAGGTAACTATTATTTGAGTACATGATGATTCAGGAATTGCGATGAAATGATAGCTTGGATTATGTGTGCAAGAGTAATGGTGTTTCAATGGTACGGACCTTTAGTACGAAAATGAATAAAGATTAACGAAAGTTCATATTGAAGAGTGCAAGTGGTGTATCGAAGGCATCGAGGGGAAAGAAATGAGTTCTGAGCAATGTATGGTATCTGACATGTAAGCGATAATAGAAATTGAGGGAGTATTCACTAGTGATTACGATGAAGGTTCAGAATGATCAAATCATCTAAATAATTTATCAGTTTAAATGTGAAAAAATGACACAGGTAAATGATGTTTCCTCACTAAGTTCTTATGAACTTATCTTGGTGTGTGTTTTTTTACAGGTGATTTTATATGAGTCTGCACTAGGAGGGACGATGTCAGGACTACGCCAAAAGAGTGACGTATTAGGCTATTATGCATACAGAGCCAATTAGGTGGTATGTTCAAAGTTGATATGTACTTAGAATCTTTCAATTGGGGATATATGTAATAAGTTAGGGTATCAAATTAGAAACTCGGTAACCTTGTTGTCATGTATTGTAATTGTATTTACTTATGCATTTAGTTTGAAATTTTGTAATTGATTGTAATTTGAATAAGTGATTTGGTTTTGTCTGTATCAGTGATGTAATACCTGAGATCCGGATCTGGTTAATCAGATCAGGCTTGGGGTATTACATATGATTTTTCATTTACAACCATTGAAACATTATATATACTTTGAATGTTTTGACACTTCTTTTTTGTTACTCGTTAACAACTCATTTTTGGACTGTTGAAATTTACTTGATTAGTGATTCGAAATCCTCTATCATTTCTCTTTTTGTTCGATTTCTAAAGTGCAAGCTTTGTTCTTATCTCCGATAATTTTCCCATAAAATCATCTCACTTAGTGGCAAAGCCACTTGAACGATTGTGGGATCAATTGACCCGTAAAAAAGGGAAAATATTAGCTATACTTTTTTAAAAATTTTATATAATTGAAAAACTAAAAAATGACCCCACAAAAAAATTGATCTCACAAAAAAATTGACTTCATAAAAAAATTAAAAATGATCCATCAAAATTTTTGAAAAAGAATTATTTTATAAAATAAATTATTTTATATAGAAATAAATGAAACTCACTCCAGCCACTAAAACCCCAAAATCTCTAATCATTTTTAGAGATTTAGGATTTAAGGTTTAAGGTGTCAAATCCTAAACTGTAAGCCTTAATACAAATCCTTCAGGAAATTAGGATTGGTTGTATTTATATAATCTTAAATTTCTTGATTACTGATTAGAAATGCAACATTCTTATTTAGAAATTTTTGTTTCTAGTGTGATTATTGTGAATCTTATGTTTGAAAATTGACATGATGCATTCTCATGACACCAAAAATCATTAAGTTATTTTTATTTTTGTGAAAGAAAATGACTAGTTGTATGTTGGTTTCATGAAAACCTTTGTATTTAAGGCTTAGATTTATTTGTTCTAAATGTTTAACAAGAATGAGAATTGTTTTTTAAAAGAAAGTTTACTAGCGAAGTAGAGGAAGAACAACAAGAAAAAAGTGTAGTACCCCTTACACGAGACCGTTGCCAGAGTCGAGCACGAGGCGTTACCTGACTTAACTTACTAGTTCGGAGCATAAAAATTTGTTTTTAAATTAATTCACTCAGGTTCAATCAATATGTCCCTAAAAAGGGCCATCAAGACCCTAAACATACAACAGAAACGGTTCGGGTTCAAACCGGGAACATTAAAAATTTTTCAAATACTTAAACAAATCAAAATAATTTATTTCACTATTCACAATAAAACTGTCCACTTGCGTTATAGTCACTGATTTAATTATAACTCGAGTTACGAAACTCAAAATTTAGATCTGTAAATTTCCCCTAAAAAAAACTCATACATCTTCTTATCATAAAATTTCCATAATTTTTGGGCTAGCCAAATAGTACAGTTTATTCGTTAAAGTCTCCTCTATTTCACTGTCCGACAGTTCTGACCCCTATTCACTAGAAATCAGTTATCTCATTGTACATGCTTCATATGGTGCTTCCGCTTGTTTCTATTCAAAATAGACTCACTAAGGAATCTAGAAATATAAATTATAACTCATAATTATTTCTAAAAAATTTTTATTGATCTCCTAAAGTCAAAACAGAGGACTTCAAAAACCATTCTGATCCTGTCTCACTAAAATTCAAATATTACAAAATATAAAATTCATTTGCCTACACTGTTTCTTTCATGTAAAAATAGACTCAATAATCTTTAATTATATATCTCATTCACTCTCCAATTTCATTTCTACTATTCTTGGTGGTTTTCAAAATCACATCAATGATGTTGTCCAAAAACTGCTCCATTGCAAATTTTTACTCTTTTATAATTTTTTGTATTAACTATCATTTAGGTATACATAACACCAAAACATATTCTTAAATAGCCATTTCAATGGCTAATCATTATTGAATATTTGCATGCTATTCATTAGCCATATCATAAGGACACACACACAAAATGACTAAGTCCCTATACATGCCATAACTTAAAACGTTTCGAATAAAAAAATACCGAGATGGTCTGTTGATAGTGTGAAACGATCTCCGACGTCCTTACGATCCCCGAATTGGCTTGGTGATACTATAAAAGAAGGAAAATCAAGGGAGTAAGCATAAAGCTTAGTAAGTTTACAAGCAAATAAATAACAACATTTATTATAAATAATTATACGCATAAATTATCATCAAGTATCATGATTTTTACTTTCTTCTTTATTTACTCTCTTACTTGTTTACTTACTTGCTTACTTAAATAACTCATGATTATAACTTACTCCTCCCTTGCTGAAATATTTTTTCTCAACTAATAACTGAAATATTCTTAACCCTTATAACTCACCTGAATCTATTTCTTATGCTTTTACCTGAACTTTTATGCAACATAGTCTATTTACTAGCCCGTTGAACCACTTGCAATACTAAGGATACTTGGGTCTCCTGTTTGATAATAACTTGCCAAAGCCATGTCCCAGACATGGTCTTACATGGGATGTTTCCTGTATTGCAAATGACATATCCCAGATATGGTCTTACATGAGAGTCCTCATATCGGTGCCCATGCCATGTCCTAGACATGGTCTTACGGGGACCTCTCATCTCAGTACCAACGCCATGTCCTAGACATGGTCTTACATGGGACCTCTCATAACCTCAATAATGCGAATGCCATGTCCCAAACATGGTCTTACATGGGATCTCATTCCCCTAATGTCATGACATTTGTATTCGATACATTCCTAATGATTCAACGAGACATTTTAACACTAATTCTCTCTCATCTCATTCTTGAGTCAACATTAAATAATTTCATAAAATAAGTAGACAATTGCTGAAAAAAACAAAATTAATAAAAATTATTAAAATATTGCATTTATTTACTATAAGCTTACCTCGGTACAAAATACGATCAAATCTAACAACTTAGTCCTCAACCTTTTTCTTTCCCCGGTCTAACTCCAAATTTAGTTCCTTTTTATCTATAATAGCAAATTTAGCTTATTTAATACTCACATTAATCAAAACAGTCCTTGACTCGAACTTTGGCAAATTTATGATTTTGCCCTTAAAATTTTGCATATTTACACTTTTGCCCCAAAGCTCAGAAATTAAACTTCATCCCTTATTCTTATGTTTTATGATATGCTGATCATCTTTCCCTTCTATGGCAACATCAAATTCCCACTCTAACATTACTTATGAACATTAGGTATTTTTACCGATTATGTCGTTTTACTCGTTTTCACTTAAAATCGCCTAGAAAAAGTTGTTTAACATAATTTCAAGCTTTATATTCTACCATAAAACATCAAAATAAACACATTTCACCTATGGGTATTTTTTCAAATATGAACCCTAACATGAATTAATGGTAGAATAAGCTAAATCGAGCTACTAGGACTCTAAAAACGTAAAAAAAACATTAAAACGGGGCTTGAATGCACTTACTATGAGCTTGAGAAAGAGAAGAAACCCTAAATATGGAGTCTTTTGAAGTTTCAGCCCTTATGGAAGAAGATGAGCACATTTTGCCATCTTTTTCCCTTTTAATTCTTTTTATTCTCAAATGACTAAAATGCCCTTCATTAAAACTTTAGTTATTTTATCTATACATGCCCATTTTTGTCCATGAAAATATAATGGTCTAATTACCATTTAAGGACCTCTATTTCAATTATGCACTTCTATTAAATCTTTTATCATCTAAAGCTCGTATTTACCCACTTTTGCAATTAAACCCAAATATGCAATTCAGACATGCAATCGCTGAAATTTCTTATCGGTATTCTAACACATGCATCCAATCAATTGATAAATCATAAAAATTAATCACAATAAACTTTTCTATCTCAGATTCATGGTTTTTCAACCATTGTTCCGTTTAGGCCATATTTCGAGATGTTACATTTCTCCCCCTTTAGGAATTTTCGTCCCCAAAAATCTTACCTGTGAAGAGATTTGGTCTAACACCCCAAACCTGGCCTAGGAGTTATGGCCGAATCTGGCGGTGTCACATTGAGGTGTTTAGCGTAAAACTTGTTGTCATTGAAATCTTTAAAATCAATTAATCATTTTGTTATTAAACAGTGATTCCAAAACGGGTTGTTCATTTCCAAGCGTGCATCATTAAAAGCTAATCACTTTTAAAAAGTTATAAATTTTCCAAAATCTCATTTATTGCAGAAGTTTTTTTATTGAAATGTTGCGAAAACGCGGTGTCTTTGAAAATAGTTACCTTTTGAAAACCCGTCTTTTTCTACAACTAGCAGTTTATATCAAACTAAATAAATAAAAACCCCAATTTAAAGTTTAAAACTTTAAAGAGGCCTTTTTACATAAAAATACCCAAATTCAATTATTTATAAATCAAAGGCTAAAAACGAAAGCTGATGCGGTTGTGTGGCCATCATCGAGTCCCTCGTAGCACAGACCCGCCTAACACTGGGGATTACCTGTACAGTTAAACAGAGGGCTGAGTTTACGAAAACTCAGTGTGTAATCCCCTAATAAGCCAACATTCAATTAAACAGTAGATAAATGCAGTTTGGGCCTCAGCCCATTACAGTAACAGTCCAGTTCAGTGTGGGCCTAAACCTTTTCCCGTAACAGTAAACAATTGGGCTTGAGCCTATCATAATGCCAGTAATCAGTAGGGCCTTTGCCCAATTTCAGTAATAGTATCAGTGGGGCCTTGGCCTATAACAGTAACAGATATCAGTCATGCAGTGAACAGTATGTAATACCATTAATCAATGCAGTAACAATACAAAATCATTAATCAGTGCAGATATGCAGTTATAAATCCTACCCAATCCAGCCTCTACATACCACTCCGTCCCACCAAACACACCATGTGGGGATCAAATCGACCCACCCAGCTAGACACACCAAGATTAGCACCGGTTGCGGCACTAAACAGTATTATAGCAAAGCCGCCAGTAAAATAAACGACATATAGCCATTAGTAGGTCTACAGTCATCTTTGGCAACCCGTGCAACCTTATTAGTATGGTACACTTCCTCCAAATATAACAACACATCCCCATACAATATATCGTGACATAATATCATACGTGTATGCAAAATGTCATGCTCAATCATAGTCAGACATATCGTAGAGCAAGCCAGTCATATATGACATAAGGCCATACAATCATTTCATCTCCTAAGGGTATAACAGTGATTTTACCCTATGGGGGTATTTCGGTCATTTTACCCTATGAGGGTATTTCGATCATTTTACCCTATGGGGGTATTTCGATCATTTTATCCTATGGGGGTATTTCGGCTATTTTACACTATAGGGGTATTTCGATCATTTTATCCTATTTTGGGGTCTCGATATAGATATCGACCTCTCGAAAGGTCCACAGTCACCTTGAGCGACTCAGGTAACCTAAATGGTCATAACAATGTAAATAGGCCTAAGGCCCATTACTCAGCCCAAGTGGGCCCACTCGCTTATGCGGCCCGTTCAGCCTAGATTTCACCACGACTATGAGATTTATATAGCCCAGTCCAGTATTTGCCACAAATCGTGGATTTCATCCGTGTAAGGCCCACGAGCCCATTTAGCCCACACGGCTCATTTCGGCCCAACGTGGCCTATTACGGCCTAAGCCCATAAAAATGTTCATGGAGGCCTCCACAACCTATCGCCCTTGATTCGTGGGTTTGGCTTACCACACGAGCGATCGCACGCTCGTACGGTCTCAAACGTCGTATTTTCGGGTTTTCAGCTTTTGTCGTTCTACAGTTACAGTGGGGTGTTTACACACCTGACGCGATTTGCAGATTCCCTTCATTTCGAACACTCTTATTCCGAAAAACAATGATCATGACACCTTTGGTTCCCAGGCAATGTGCCAATCAACCTCAACCACCACCTACACAAAAGTCACTATCTTTATATTAGACTCATACTTGACAAAAAATCTCAATTGCACCCCACTTACCACTCAATACTGTTTCTCAAAAAGTAATAGATGACTCCTTATCATACCATAACCACTTACCAACAACGATAAAATAGATTGGAAATCCGAGATGTAGCATACAAAGAATCAAGAATCGAGATTAATCTATCAGTACTCGGCCAATAGAGAGCACTTGAGGGAGAGGAAGAGAAAAACCGTGTGCTCCCAATTCATCAACGAACCCTTGCTAAAGCCGAGAGCTATTCGGTAGAGCTTAAAAAAAGAAGGGAGAATCGACTAGGAGAGAAAACCGAAAAGAAAAATGGTGAAAGAGGAGAGAAGCTGTATTCGGCCAAGGTTGAAAGAAAAGGAATGAAACCCAAATTCTAACTCTCACCAAATCGGCAACAACCCCAAATCCCAAAAATCCCTCCTCCAATTCGGGTACACACCCTCCATCCACTTTCTATCCCTTAATTTTCTATTATTATCTCTCTATAACAACAACCTCCCCAAATCCCAATATTCTCTCCTCAAATCTCTCCAAATATCCCTCCTCAATTCTCTCTATGACCAATTCAAACTCCATTTAGTAGTATTTCAGCCCAACTCTACCACCCACACGAATTAGGCAGCAAAATAAATACTCCCTTTTTGATGCGCCACCACTCGAACCTTAGACCCCATGTACACTCCATACGCCCCTTACCACTAGACCAAAACCTCCTTTGTATCATATTTTAACCACAATAATTTAAGAACCTACTATCTAGATCCAAGGATTTTATTCACTTAAAATAAAAATTTTGCATAAGCCAAGGCTTGAACCCCTGACTTCTCAGACACTTCCAAACACTCCTAAATCACTTAACCACTGAAGCAAACATTCTTTTATGTCACTTCCTTGCACAACTAAATATTTATGTTCAGTCTCCTAACTGCTCTCTTGTTCAATACCTATTTCTTCTAGGCCCAAAATTTGGGGTGTTACAATTCACCCCTCCTTAAAAGAAATTTCGTCCTCAAAATTTCCAATTATCAGATTAGTCGCATAACACACACTCCACCACTACACTTCTGTTGCGCACTCTAGTTCCAAATTACCTATATGGCCATACAACGAGAACCTAACTCGGACACCTCTACAACTTCTACCATGGCCTCTTGTACCTCGTTCATGTGTACCTCTTGTGCTCATATCAAATAACGTATTAGCAGTTTAAGAAGTTTTATGTATCAGTTTGTAATTCCAGTAATTTTTAATAGATGTCTTATTAAAAGTAGTAATCAGAGTTTTGTTTTCGCAAATCAAGGTCTCCCTACAATTTCCAGTTATCTACAGTCTCAGTTTCCTCTAACTAATGAGTTTCAGTACAGTCCTACTATCTATAGTAGTCTCTTAATGTATTTCAGTTCAAGCAGTCTACAGTATAAAGAAAACTTACGGATTCAGTGTTGGAGACTCAGTGTGCCACACTTGTAAACCTTCCAAAAAACTTCAATAACAGTATTATAGAAATTCCAATTATTTTAAAAACCCATTCCACAACCATGTTTTGCAACTTGACTCTGATACCACTAAATTTAACACCCCAAACCCGACCTAGGAATTATGGCTGAATCTGGCAGTGTCACATTGAGGTGTTTAGCGTAAAACTTGTTGTCGTTGAAATCTTTAAAATCAATTAATAATTTTGTTATTAAACAGTGATTCCAAAACGAGTTGTTCATTTCCAAGTGTGCATCATTAAAAGCTAATCACTTGTAAAACGTTATAAATTTTCCAAAATCTTATTTATTGCAAAAGTTTTTTTTTGGAAATGTTGCGAAAACGTGGTGTCTTTGAAAACCCGTCGTCTTCTACAACTAGCAATTTATATCAAACTAAATAAATAAAAACCCCAATTTATAGTATATAACTTTAAAGAGGCCTTTTTACATAAAAATACCCAAATTCAGTTACTTATAAATTAAAGGCTAAAAATGAAAGCTGATACGATTGTGTGGCCATCATCGAGTCCCTCGTAGCACCGACCCGCCTACAACTGGAGATTACTTGTACAGTTAAACAGAGGGGTGAGTTTACAAAAACTCAGTGTGTAATCCCCTAACAAGCCAACATTCAATTAAACAGTAGATAAATGCAGTTTGGGCCTGATCCCGTTAGAGTAACAGTCCAGTTCAGTGTGGGCCTAAGCCCTTTCCCGTAACAGTAAATGATGGGGCTTGAGCCTATCACAATGCCAGTAATTAGTAGGGCCTTTGCCCAATTTCAGTAATAGTATCAATGGGGCCTTGGCCCATAACAGTAACAGATATCAGTCATGCAGTGAACAGTATGTTATATCATTAATCGATGCAGTAACAGTACAAAATCATTAATTAATGCAGATATGCAGTTAGAAATCCTACCCAATCCAGCCTCTACACACCACTCTATCCCGCCAAACACACCATGTAGGGATAAAATCGACCCACCCAGCCAGACATACCAAGATTAGCACCGGTTGCGGCACTAAACAGTATAGCAGCAAAGCTGCCAGTAAAATAAACGGCATATAGCCATCAGTTGGTCCACAGTCGTTGTGGGCGACCCGTGCAACCTTATTAGTACGGTACACTTTCTTCAAATATAACAACCCATCCCCATACAATATATCGTGACATAATATCATACGTGTATGCAAAATGTCATGCTCAATCATAGTCATACATATCGTAGAGCAAATCAGTCATACATGACATAAGGCCATATAGTCATTTCATCTCCTAGGGGCATAATAGTGATTTTACTCTATGGGGGTATTTCGGTCATTTTACTCTATGGGGGTTTTTTGGTTATTTTATCCTATGGGGATATTTCGGTCATTTTACCCTATAAGGGTATTTCGATCATTTTACCCTATTTTGGGGTCTCGATGTAGATATCGACCTCTCGAAAGGTCCGTAGCCACCTCGAGCGACTCAAGTAACCTCAATGGTCATAACAGTGTAAATGGGCCCAAGACCCATTACTTGGCCCAAGTGGGCCCACACGCTCGTGCGGCCTGTTTAGCCCAGATTTTGCCACGGCTATGAGATCTACATAGCCCAGTCCAGTATTTGCCACAAATTATGGATTTCATCCGTGTAGGGCCCACGAGCCCATTTAGCCCACATGGCCCATTTCGGCCTAACGTGGCCCATTACGGCCTAAGCCCATGAAAATGCTCATGAAGGCCTCCACAGTCTATTGCCCATGATTCATGGGTTTGGCTTACCGCACGAGCGATTGTGGGTTTGTGTGGTCTCAAACACCGTATTTCCAGCTTTTCGGCTTTTGCCGTTCTACAGTTACAGTGGGGTGTTTACACACCTGGGGCGATTTGCAGATTCCCTTCGTTCCGAACACTCTTATATCAAAAATCAATGATCATCGCACCCTTGGTTCCCAGGGAATATGCCAATCAACCTCGACCACCACCTACACAAAAGTCACCATCTTTATATTAGACTCATACTTGACAAACCATCTCAATTGCACCCCACTTACCACTCAATACTGTTTCTCAAAAAGTAACAGATGACTCCTTATCATACCATAACCACTTACCAACAATGATAAAACAGATTGCAGATCAGAGATGTAGCGTGCAAAGAACCCAGAATCGGGATTAATCTATCAGTATTCGACCAATGGAGAACACTTGAGGGAAAGTGATACGAGTCACAAAGGCCCAACCCAAGCTCAAGAAGGTGATGGGCTCAAATCAAGAAAATCAAGATTTACTTTCTTGTTTTCAAGAAAATCAAGAAACCAAATCTTGGCCCAATTTTGCTGTTTGGAGCGATTTCAAGAATCAAGAAAATCAAGATTTCAAATCTTGGAAATCTTGGTCCAAGAAACCGAATCTTGCAGCCAAAGCGCATTGGATCTCCGTTACGAGCATCAACGACCCAATTTCGATAGGAGATGGATCACAAGCCCAAATTCTTGAAGGCGAGGCCCAATAAGCAAATTCCAGCCCAATCAAGACTTTCATATATACTTAGTTGAAAATCAAGCCAAAATGTCAAAGGGCCCAATTTGTAAACATTTGAATTGTTAATTTAAATTTTAGGCTCTAGGAAAGATACATGTTAAATTTCGGCCCAAAACAGCTCATTTAAGTGGCCAGCCGAAATTTCCCTATTATTTCTCTTAATTAGGTTTAAATTTTAAGTTTTCTAATTAGATTAGGATTTGTTGGAGGCCTATATAAGCATTGGTCGGCCACCCTTTGTAAAAAAACATCTCATTATTATTATTTTTATCAAATTTCAGGTTTGTTTGAGTGCAAAATTTTCTTTGGGGTTTTTCTCCAAGAATTCTATCTTGAGCTTTCTTTAGAAGCTGTTTTAACAATCTTTGGATTGTGGGAGCCATCTTCAACCTTCTTCTTTCCATTGATATTCATTGGAGGGGAGATTAGAGCCGTTTGAAGGGATTTGTGAATTCTTTCGGGAATTCAACGATTCTTAGGACTTTTCTTTATTTCTTCCTGTTTCGATTTATTTCTTTATTCCTACTTGTGCCGATTCATTATCTAATCTTTTTGCTGTTCTTGCTTGTGTTTCTAGCTGTGATTAAATTCAAGATCTCATCGTTTAAGCTGTTCTCCTATTGGCAGCACACATTCGAATCCAAAAAATCCCCAATTCCTAGGGTTTGGCCGATTGGATCTCTTTCAATTTGGGGATCAATTGATTGCTGGAAATTAGGCATTCTTGGCCGAATCAATTCCTTGGCAGATTCGCATCTTTTCTTTCTTCTCAATTTCGTTTGGTTCTTGATTCTATTTCTTTTCTTCTTGCCGACCAAAACCCTAATTTTATCCCATTGATTTTACTGAATTTTTTTAAGATTAATTTGCTGTTGTGTTTGTTTTCTCAGATTCGGCAGATTGGTTCTTTTCTTGATTGCTAAATCGAGTTCTTGGCTTCCAAGAAACCCCCTTTCATAAGTGTTTCGATTCTTGATTAGATCTTGCTGATTTTTGGGTTCTTATTCCAGATTTTGAAATTTCCAGATTTAATCTCATTATTTGTTTTGATTTCAGATCTATTCGTTAGAGCTTTCGTAGGAGTTTCCGTGACTTGGCAACTCGATCTTGGTCCGCGCGCGCCTCTATATAAAAAGGAAGAGAAAAATCGTGCACTCCCAATTGCTCAACGAACCATTGCTAAAGTCGAGAGCTATTCGGCAGAGCTTAAAAAAAGAAGAAGGGAGAATCGACTAGGAGAGAAAATCGAAAAGAAAAATGGTGAGGGGGAGAGAAGTTGTATTCGGCCAAGGTTGAAAGAAAAGGAATGAAACCTGAATTCTAACTCTCACCAAATTGGCAACAACCCCAAATCCCAAAAATCCCTCATCCAATTCGACTACACACTCTCCATCTACACAAGCTAAAGAGTGAATAGCCAAAGTAATACAAACCAATTCAAAAAAGGATTAAAAGAGTCAAGTTGAGTTTAGCCTTAAAAACCTTTTAGCCAATCCAAGATTGAGAACTAAGATTACAAATTATCATCCCAATAATAGAGATAACATAAGAAGGGCATATTTTTAACAACATTGACAAAGAGAAGATAACTCAACGGTGTCAACACATGAGAAAATGTCGTGGACAATTGCAAAAAAAAATGTGTTATTCAAATTTATTCGATGTACGTACCTTTTCTGTTAGTTATTGTTTTAATAGTTTTGTAATAATCTTACATTTAACCATATACATCGATTTATCAGGAATTAATATTATGCATTAATTTATTTGACTTTTATAAGCATTTTTTTTAAATTGACCTTAGAATCTAATTTTCTAACTCTACTCATAAGCTCACTCCATGATTCAAGCCTTTGATAGATTCCATCACTCCATGATTCTCACTTTATGATTAGGGCTTCCATAAATAAAGGAAAAGAAGCAAGAAATATCTTCTTCAGTTTCAATCTTAGAATCAGTGAATTTTTTTAGCCCCAATAAGCTCTTATTCCATACCCTGCCATCACTACAGTGCCAAACCTCCAACACTTCCCATAGGAGTTTGGAACCCAAAATTGTTTCTCATTTTCTCTAATTTCATTTTTTATAACATCACCCCAATGAATTTAATATAAAGAATTTTAACTTTGTTAATAATTGGACATGGATTTTGAAACATGAAAAGTGGGACAAATTTCTTGAAAATAAAACTAAAGAGATTAATTTCCAAATGTACAAAGATTATAGGGGCTTGGAGAATATTTTAACCTATATTTATTATAATCATTAGGGATGTGCTGAGTTGAATTCGGTTCGGTTAGATCTTTTTAGATTTTTCTAACCATTTATGATAATTTAGTTTGGTTCACGATTTGTCCATACTATTTTTTGATTTTGTGCTTTTGGACTTTAGACATTCTTTGCAGTTTCAAAGTTCCATGTAAATAGAAAATAATCAATAATCAATAACCTTAATATAGTATTTTCTTTGTAAAATATTTTTATATAGAATTTTTGAGTTATTTTTTGTATTTTAAATAAAAATATTTATTTTTACTTCATAACAAAAAAGAGTTTGGTTCCGGTAACCAAAATTTTTTAACTTATGGAAGCTATGGTTGGATATTTCCCAGAAAAAAGCCAGAATATGGTTTTTATGGGTTGTTTAAGAAAGTATGCGCCCATTACACAAATTGTTATTTTAGTAGGTATACTTTCTCTTTGTGGTATTCCACCATGTGCTTGCTTTTGATCCAAAGATGAAATTTTTAGTGACTATTGGTTGTATTCACCGATTTTTGCAATAATAGTTTCGTCCACCACTAGATTAATAGCATTTTATATAATTCGGATCTATTTACTTACTTTTGAAGAATATTTAGACATTCATTTTCAAAAATATAGTGGCAAAAAAATAACTTTTTCTATTCAATAAAACTATGGGTAAAGAACAACAAATAATTAACAGAAATTTTCGTTGAAATAGCAATTTGAAGGTTCAAAAGGAATCTTTACTATTTATTGTGTCATTTTATTTATTTATTTATTTATCCTTTCTATTTAATTAGGTCTTCAATAGAGGTTGTTTAATTTGTGTTTTCCTAAAAGAGAACTCCTTTATTGTAACTAAAGTAACTAGTTGTAACTTCAAATAAAATTCAACAAAACAAAAAAGGGTTCTTTTATCATTTTCATTTTTCAATGATTCATTTCTCATTCTTTTGTATGATTTTTATCTTGTGAGGTTTGACATTTGTTTTTTAGGAAGTTCATCAGCTTTGCTCTTTGCTTGCATTTCAAGGAAATTTTCTTGGGAAAATTTTTATTTTAGAACATCTGTTTCTATGAACATATAAAAAGGAGTACAAACAGCTTATTGAAGATTCCTGAGAAAGAAACTTTGCATCATTTGAATATTCCTTTAGCCAAATGCTACTGAACTGGCTGTCCTATTTCTTGATTGTAGAAAAAGATTCTTCTTTTTCGCTATAGCTGAATTTGATATACAGTTCCTTTCAAAGTGCCCATTCTAAACCAATGCACATATGGAAAAGCATTATAACATAAAGCTGATTATCCTTCCTATGAGCTAAAGATACGTATAAACAGCATAACGCAGAAGCAATATGCAGCAAGCAGATTCCTGGAACAATTTGGGGTTGGGAACTAATGTTTTTTTGAGACTATACCAAGGAACGTAGAGTGTCGTAAATGGAGTCTATGATTGCATGAGACTGCCTTGTAGCTGCGAACTTTAAGTGTTTAGGAGCTTCTGCTCTATCAAAATAGAAACCACCAGATACCAGTTTCTCTTTAGGCTGTAAAGCCAACCATATAACTGTGTCCGCACCTTCTTCACTAGTTCTGAGCTTTCCCGATAACCTGCAATGAATTTGCAAAGGTAAAAAGGTCAAGATAAAAACTGAAAAAGGAATCATTGTGTCATGTATTGGACAAAGATGAGTAGGAGTAGTCGAGTTGCTGCTTGGAAGAAGAAACAACTCACCATTTGTTAAAATCAGGTAAACTTTTAGCTACTCCAGGTGTCTCAGCCCAGCCCGGGTGCATTGAGTAAAACCCAATTCCTTTGTTCTTGTACATCTCAGCCCACTTTTCAGTTAGTGCTACCTAAGAAAAAATAGCAACAAGGTTTAGACATTTCTTCAAGGGCTAGCTGCCTAGTTTGGGATGTGAAACACAGAAAACAAGCTTGGCATCCTGAGGTCTATCATTTGTTATACAAGATCAACTTTGAAAGACAATCATGACAGTGTATTATGAACTTTAGAGAACAGATTCCATATTGGCAGAGGTGCAGTAGAGAAAGCTCCCTGAATGTCATGATTTGAATTTCTCTATTTATAGGGTTAAGCCCCATAAAAGAATAACCTGAGAGGCGGTGTTTACCAATCCTAATGACTACCGAACTTTCTACCTCTCCCCCCCCCCCTCTGGTTAAGTAACTTACATATTACTAATCAATACCTGGAAATAACAAAGCCTATATTGAAAACATTACCATCTTAACAAACAAATATGCAAACGTGTGGACCCAAATATATGTGGTGCACAAAATCCATGAGTTCCACCAGGCACCATATAAGGGCAGTGTGGAAGATACACAAAGTTCTACGGTAAAGATGGGTGCAAGATTTTCCTTTTGTCATGTTTGGTAAACAAGAGGTCTATGAAGCGTACAGTCAGAAAATCATACAGTAAAGTTTTTCCCCTTTTACATGTTCAATAAACCAGTGGCCCATCAAGCATGCAGCAGGGTTACATTCTTTATGTCATACTTTCTTGGCATATTGAGTTTGACAATGGAAAAATAATAAACGTTGCAGCCATATCTAACCCAGTTAGGAAATTAATTGTCTGAAATGCATTTCTTTTCATGCCAATAAAAGAAAATCAACCAAATTAGTTTCGTCCAGAAGAGTTAGCTAGATATGTCCATATGATTCAAAATGTTGTTGCACTTTGCAATTAGAGTAAGAAAATGAAGATCATACATCACATTGACATTACAGGAGAATCGCAATAAAAGCCTATGACCTAATATCAATAATATCCTTTTTTTCCTAATCTAAAATTCGGTAAGTTAGACAGTGATAGTTCAATTTAGTTGAATGATTGGCAATATATTACCAAATCTAATGTAATATCTAAAATGTTATTTCAGCAAAAAAGAATAATAACTTTTTGATAACTTCTAGCAGTAGAAAAGCTATCAACTTAGCTGACCTGAACTCGCTTGTTCCTAGCATATTGCTCTGCCCCACTAAATTTTCCATCACTAAACTGCAGTTACAATGAAAGGAGAATTCATAAGTATCCATTAATTCAACTAGCGCTATAGCTAGGGGTTTAGGAATGGACCAAGACAAGTAAAACAACTACCTGTAGATCACTGGTCAAGGAAGTAGTATACATTCCACCAGATGAAACTGTTATGACTCGAGCATCAGGAGAAGCTATCTCCAGCAAAGGCAACATTAATTCTGTTGTGGCATAAGTGCCCAATACATTGACAGCAAAGTTCAACTCAAATCTGGAGGCACATTGGAAATAAGAAAGACAAGACATCAAATAGTTTTTTCTATTCTTTTCCTCAGTTTTAATGAAGGAACAGAACACATGATGTATCGAATATTTTTGTCGTTAAAGTGAAAAGCACACCCTTCAGATGTCGTAACTCGTTTCTGCTCCATCAGTCCAGCATTGTTGACCTGAAGGAAATAAAATTTAAAAAGAAGAAAATCATAAGCGTTACATGATACAGCAATGGTTTAGCAGAATGGCAGGCTACTCTTAAATAAATGTTATCCCTTTCTCATTAAATATTGGAACAGAAGACGATCCCAGTCTATATAAAGTTACCAACTGAACAAAGACAAGTGTTTCGGAATGGTAGACAAATATATACAACCAGATATTGAAGAAAAGTACTAGTTATTTAGAACTTAAATGATGCCACCCAATTCTAGCTGTAGAACAACTACTATTTCTTGGAGGAAACTTTAACTAGTAATAAGCAAAATAGAACTTTACAAGAACATGAACCGGAACATCCTTTGAAGAGAACCTGGATGCAAATGACTTGATCTCGCTGATGGACGAAAGATCACAAACCTGCAAGCTATACTTTATAAGCAATTTAAGACTGAAACATTGTAGATAAATTATAAACCATAAAACTGTAAACAGGTAAGGGCTTAATTTATGAAAATTCCAAAGAAACAAGCTTTTCAGAATCCATCATGGAAAACAAGAGATTAGCAAGGAATAGATGATAATTACTTCCAAATGAACATTTGGATTGCCAGTTGAAGACTGAATTTTAGAAAGAGCGGTTTCTCCCTTCTCCTTGTTACGACACACCATATAGACAGTTGCTCCACTGCGGTAAACATCATGATAACATGAACAAAAAGGAAAACAGAATGCAGGTACATGCAAGTTTATTTTTAATAAATCAAACAAGCAAAAAGGTCAGAAAATAATCAACACCATGATGCAAGAGCCTCAGCAGTAGCAAAACCAATGCCAGCATTTGCTCCTGTGACCACGCAGTTCTTCCCCTCTATTCGTATTTCCATATCTTCGGGTTTGAATTTCTTGGAGTGTCCCCTGAAAATCAAAGAATATCTTAAAGACAATATACAATAATGTCAAAAGATCATTTCCTAGTACTTAATCTTTGATGAGCAGAGCGCTGGCTTCTTTGACCAGTACTGAGAAACCAATATTAGGCGACAACTAGTGAAGATACGCGCCGACAAAAAACAAATAACTTAAACCCAAACTCACAGAGTCAAGAAAATGTGCAAGTGTCAGAGATATTTTCTGAACACCTATATTAGCTTTGATTATTATTATTGAAGGATTCAAACTTGAGTTCTTATAATTTCAATTATCAAGTTATAAGAAAAACTATTTATTCCATCAGCAGAAAAGGAATAAATATGCATAAAAGCGCCAATTTTGCTCCATAAAAAAGGACAAGGTTTTGCAAGAGGGGCAACAAGTGAACTTACAAGAAGCCATTTCTGGTGAAATTCAAGTAACCATAAACTCCAAATGCAGATGCCCGCCAAGTCTTGTAGACAAAGCAAAAAATAAAATCAGTAAGCCCCCAAGACAAAGGATAAGTTTTAACAACAATAATAAATGAAAAGGGGAAGTGATTACCTTCAGAAGGAACATGATTAGTGCTGTGATGGATATGTGAAATTCAAAGTGCAAAGTTGCATTTTTCATTTGTTTTTAAATTCTTACATTGTAGATAGGAGCCCTTGAAATTGGTTGTGTTTGTCGTCTGTTGTTTTGCCACGTTGCTAAATATATTGCCGTTAGATGCTCTGCTGTCTGAACCAGTTGGAGGATCGGGAATTGATTAGCATATTGACTCGAATAAAGGCATTGAGCTAGTTGATTAGTAACAGGTGACTCTAGAAATTTGTTTTTAGGAGTTAAAAAGAATAAATTGTAATTTTTATAATAGTAAATTAATAATTTTTAAAACATTAAATTAAAATTTTATCATTTTTAGGGGAGTTAAATTGTAATTTTACTTTTATTAATTTAAAATTTTAAAGTGTCAAAATGTAAAATTTTTCATTTTAGGGAGGTCGGGGCCACTGTCAGCCCCCGAGATTCACCCATGATTAGGAAATCAGTACAGATCGGTTAAATCAAAAAAAAAATTGATCGAGCTTAAACCAGATTTTTAAATTTTTATTTTTAAAATTTTTAAAATTATTTATTTAATCAAACTGAAAAGACATGTTGGATTAACGAACCGGTGGCCCTGACCAATCCGATCACCAGTCCGATTCTGAAAATATTGATTTTTGGTACATTATACTTAAAAGAAAGAATCCAAGTCCAAATTTTGAAGATAATATTATTGAAATGAGTGGTCACAAATTTCATGAATAAATCGTAAAATAGACATGAAAATAAAAAAAGATCTTTAATTTAACTAATTTTAAATTCGTGCTATCAAGATCGGAAAAAAGATCGTGTTATCAATGCAATAATTAATTATAAATTTGATGACACAACAATATTTAAAAAAATATTTAATGCAAATGTATAGGAACTGTTTTCTTATTTGTGCATCTCATGGGTGTATTTTATTTAAAAATTAGTTTTAATCTTAAAAATCATGTCAATTTGTTAAAATTTGAAAATAAAGTAAATTTAAATAAAGGAAAATTATATTCATAGTCACTTAATTATTATTATTTTTACCATCCAATTAAGAAAAGTTATAAAACAATCACCTAATTATTCAATTTTGTCTTTTTTGATCATCAGCTTGCTAATGGTGACAACTTTTAAAATTGACATAGTAACAACTTTAACCTTCAACATTTGTACATGTATCAATTTAGTCTTGATTCTAAAAATTCAAACCCTCAACATTTACACATGGCGTAATTTAGTTTTTTTTTTCTTGTTTTTTCTTTTTGCAAACTTGATTTTCTTTGTAACACTTTCACCTAAAAAGCTAAAAACAACAAAATTGAATAGCTAAATTTGATTGAAAATATATAAAAAAATTGAAGCACCCATAAATCCAAGATAATAATTTTCATATTTTCTTATTCTTTTAATATTAACCCTCAATGTCATAAAGAAAATTAAAACTGAAAAAAAATTACATAATGTATAAAGTTAACCATCTTTGCTCATTTAGCTAGATCAGTGAATACTTTTAAGTTTATGCGAAACTAGTTAAACTCAAAGCTCATCTCTTATTCCCCAAAAGAACTGCCTGAAGCTTTCTTCTTCAATTGGTGCCAGTTCGAGATCATACTTGCTAAGTAGCAAGAACTCTCATTCATAGTCGACTACTAGCATTATCACCTTGTTTCAACATCATAAATTCTTGTTTTCAATCTTCTAGATATAGTTCGCTGACATATTTCTTTTTGAACTCCTAATAAAAGAACATCCAATCAATCTAATCAGCTAGCACATGTCAAGTGAAGGTTAGCCAGCATTATATGTCTAATCTTTTAGAAGTGATACCAACAAGTAACACACTCAGGCGATGAACATTCTAACTGCTATGGAACTCACTTGGTTGGCTCTAACCAGTTCTCAGCTAAGGAAAGGTCAACACCTTTCAATCCCTTAAATTCAATTGCTTAATATTTTCGTAACTCTTATATTGTGGTTCGTTGGGATACAGCTATCAACGCAACTTGCGGAGCAGCTCTCGCATATCAATTAAACAATTTAGGCAAGCTATTAAATTCAACACTTAATTATAATATGTTATTTAATCAATTCCGTGAATTAAATGAGCCTACCAAAGCTTTTACGAAGAATCGATGTTAACGGAGGACTAAAATGTAAAATTTTCAAATTTACCGAGTTGACGACGCGACGTTAAGGGAATCATGTTACGACATTGAAGGTAGAAGCTCAACATCGTGACTTCAATAGAGGATATTGCGACTTTGGAGAACAGGGGGTATTGTCGAAAAAATGGAGCAGGGGATGTCGCAACGTTACACTCTAAGGAACTCACCTTGCGACATGTAACATCCCGATTTAGGGCCTAGTCGGAACAATGGTTTCAGGACCACAAATCTGACGAGAAAAAAAATTATTATCATTATATTTTTATGGCCTACGATTTTATGGAAAGATTTTGTGAAATTTTCATTCGAAAATTTTGAAGAAATGGGCACTCAATTTAGTCAGAAGGATTAAATTGTAAAAAGAACAAAAGTTGAGTTCTACATGCTAGAGGTGTCCAATTATTATGAAATTTTAAATTGGAGGTCTTTAAATGGAAATTATACCATTGGTTAAATTGTGGACAAAAATGGACATGAGATAAGTGAACTAGGATATTTTTAAGTGAAGGGTATTTTAGTCATTTAGTTATTAAAATGAATTAAAAACAAAATTAAAAGCCAATTTTTATCCATCTTCAAGATAGGGCCGAATTTTACAAGGGGGAAGCCATAGTTAGGGTTTTCAAGCTTCCAAGCTCCATAGTAAGTGATCTCAAGCCCCGTTTTTAATGTCCTTTACGTTTTTAGAGTCATGGTAATTTGATTTAGCTTATTCTAGCAGTAATTTAACCTAGGGTTCATATTTGGAAAAATACCCATAGGTGAAATGTATTTATTTTGATCTTTTATGGTAGACTATGAAGCTTGAAATTATGTTAAATAACTTTTGCTAAGCGATTTTAAGTGAAAACGAGTAAAACGTCATAATCGGTAAAAATACCTAATGTTCATAAGTAAGTGTTAGAGTGGGAATTTGATATTACCATAGAAGGGAAAAATGTTCAGCATGTCATAAAACATAAGAATAAGAGATGAAGTTTAATTTCCGAGCTTTGGGACAAAAGTGGAAATATGCAAAAGTTTAGGGGTAAAAGCATAATTTTGCCAAAATTGAGTCGATGACTGTTTTGATAAATGTGAATATTAAACAAGTTAAATTTGATATTATAGATCAAGAATAACGTGGAATCAATCTCAATCGGGGAAAGGAAAAGATCGTAGACTAAATTGCAAAATTACTATATTTTGCACCGAGGTAAGTTTGTATGTGAATAATGCATTGTTTTAATTTTATTTAATATATTGTTGAGATATGATTGAATATAGAATAAATATTTGATGTAGATTACAAAAATGTGGTTAAATTTGAAAAAGTTGGTAAAATGTTGTAAAATAAGGTTCCTGATTGAACACTCGGATTAGATTGGGATTCATTGAATGTAAGGGGTTGCTAAGTGCAGATTCCCCGAAACTCTGATCAAAAAGGGGTTTCTAAGTGCAGATTCTCCGAGGGGTTGCTAAGTGTTGATTCCCCGAATTATTGATTCTAAAGGTGGTTGCTAAGTGCTGATTCCACCGTATCCTTGATTGTGAAAGGGGTTGTTATGTGATCATTCCCCGTATCACTGAATATAAGGTGGTTGCTAAGTGCTGATTCCACCGAGTAACGGTTAATATTCCGAAGTGTTCATAGGGGAAATTGGACAAGTGAAAGTACATGTGAAATGGATAAGATTACTGATGAATATTGGGTTCGAATCGACCCTTGAGTAAGATGATATGAAGTATTAAAACTATTAAAGAGTAATTTTAGAAATAAAACAGTTTTAAACAACAACAGTTGTGTAACTTTGAAAACTTACCAAAAATGGTGGAAATTGAATTAGAGATTTTATAAGATATGAAATTAAAGCTGAATGAGCCTATTTTCACATAAAGGAAACAGAATAGGTAAAAGAGTTAAATATTTGAGATATTTGAATTTTAGTGAGACAGGGTCAGAATGATTTGGAAATCCCCTGTCCTGAGTTTGGAAAATCATTAAAAATTGTAAAAAAATAATTATGGTTTGTAATTTACATGGTTAAATTTCTAAATGAGTCTATTTGTAAGATAAACAAATTGGAACATCATTTGAATTCTTTATAAAGAGATAATTAATTTTTAGTGAAGAGGGGTCAGAGCTATCAAGCAGTGAAATAGGGGAAATTTTAAAGAATAAACTGTACTAATTGGCTAAACCAAAAATTCTTAAAATTTTATGGTAAGAATATATATGAGTATAGTTTTAGGAAAAATTTACGGATCTTATTTTGGAGTTTCGTAGCTCTAGATAAAAATGATTTAGTGACTGTGACGCGAATAAACAGCTTGCTGGAACTTGAATAAATAGTGAATTTATGTGTGATTAAGATTATATTATCTATGGAAACATGCTAGAAACTTGTTTATTAATCACATACTTAATTACTAAGCTATATATTTACTCCTATTTCTTTTCCCTTGTTTTATAGTGTTACCAGTTCAGCTTGGAATTCGAAAATAGCCGGGAACTCATCTACACTATCCACAACTTTTGGTATTTTGTAATCAATATTTCTAAATTATGGCATGTATAGAAGACTTGATTTTGATGTTATATGTTACAAAGTATTTAGCCTAAATGTTAGTATATGTTATTTGATAAATTATTTTATACAATGTTAATCATGATACTTAAAATGTTAAGTATGATTTAAATATATTTGAGAATATAAATGTTGGTTGAAACATTGGAACTGGCTAGGTTACGATCTGAAAATTTGCAAGTGAGGTTACATATTTATAAAGGGGATTATGTCAAAATTTGTGTTAAAAAAAATCTCAGTTGGAACGATAACAAGTGTTTGTGTTCTAGTAATACCTCATACTCTGTTCTGGCGGGGAACACGGGTAAGGGGTGTTACACGACATCAGAGGACTGTAGTCGTGACACCTCTTACTGGCAAGTTCACATCGTGACGTTGAAGGTATGTCTTCGCGATGTTACCTACTGAAATTACAACATATTTGAGCATTACATCACAACAACTTGATACATAAGATCATTAAATTTATCTAAGTCCATATAAGTCCTATGCTTCATACATATATACATTTTCAATTCATATGCTTATAATCAAATAATTTTTTTTTCATCCAAGGTACCAAAATGACAATTCACAACATAAAATTGAATCAACCTTAGGTACATGCCACTTATTGATAATGAAATGAGACTATACAAACTTACTGAATTAAGAGCTACGATCTGGATAATACTTCACTCCTCGGGACCTTGAGATCTACTAATACCTGTGCATTGAAAAAAACCCGTATATTGAGCAATAAAGCTTAGTGGTACTTCCATGATTCAAGTAAATAATATGATAAACATAACATGACAAGAATGCAATCAAAATATTATTAGTTTCTCTACAATTCAAATTATCATTCATGTCTCATGTACCAAATTCATGTCAAACTACATTTAGCATATCACATATATACCATCTTATACTTTCTATCATCATACCACATTCTCATATATGTCACAACATATCACAATTTCATTTATTTTTCTTATTACTATCTTGAATCCTCTTATTCGTTTTACATTCATATCGGCCCTCAGAGCTCGTTTGTAATTAGTTCACATGATGTTTCACTTTTTATCGATTTTCACATTCAATAAACATATATGGTATACCATTTTCAATTAATATTTCATATCAACCATCATTTGGAAGTTTATGTTTTATGATCCTTATTAACCGGACAATGACTCAAGATGGATACATAGATCATCCAACCATCACACCTATATATCTAGCACCCAGTGCCTCATCAAAATGTCCAAAGTATAAATTACACTCTATGCCCCATTAGTATAACTGAAGTAAAGTGTACTCCGCACCTCATCGGAAGTTTGAAGTATAATATGCGCTCTACGCCTCATCGGTATAGATCAAAATATAATCCTATACACTAATCTTATGTCATGCCAACTATACCCGACGTTGGTCGAGACAATTAATAAGGTAACGAATGAATCAATACATGTATGTGTAAACGGAAAAATATATAGGATTTTTCCTATATAATTTATCACCTTTTTACTTAAAATTGTTGTTAAAACCAAGTAATTGTTTAATAAATTAATGAAATATGTGAAAATATGAAATTAGGACATAAAATTATTAAAATGTGATTTTATGTTTTATTATATAGTTTTCATATATAAAATGACTTATTTTATATTATTTTAAGCATATTATATTTTTAAGCTGTGAAGTGGGCCACGCATGATTAAATTAAATAATAAAATATAATGTTATATTTTAATAATTCATTTTAAATATTTCATTAATAAAATTGGGTTTAATTAATTAATTATATTGATTAATTAAAGTGGTTAAATTAATTCATTTGGTCCTCTAAACTACCTGCTATTTTTGACAAGTCTGAGAGTTTTCTTCTAATTGCAAAACCATCCAAAGTGGGGAACAAGTCAACCCAATTTTCAGCTACACATAGCTGATTATAGACCAATTTTTGGTTTAATTACATAAGGCCCTTGAAAAGTTAAAGAAATCAGAGGTTTACCTGAAGATTTGCTGGAGACCGAGTCTTAGTCCTGAGTTGTTGTGGCATTCAAATTGACCAAAAATCAAGGAAAATCAGCCACGTTTCCTCAATTTATGGCCGGCCACTCTTGGAGGAGGTTTCAAAGGATGCACAGTCCTAATTTTAGCAAATTACCTCCCTTGCCTCACCTATAAATAAGAGCTCATTTCTCACTTTTTTAGGCATCCCTCATCCCTCATCCATCATCCCTCTCATCTCTCATCCTCTCTCCCAACTCTCTTAGATATCACGCCTATCATCATCCTTGCATAAGGATTTTAGCAAATTAGCCTCTTAAAAAGCCCTTGGTCAGCCACCTTGGAGAACCATCAGCAAAGGAGCAACGCAAAGAAGCGAAGGAGCCTCGTCAGTCAGAGTCTTGGGTGACAGCCACTGTGAATTGGGTTTAATCTTTCTTTCCTTTAATTTAATTTAAATATGTTTGCTATGAGTTCTATGTTATTGTTTACAACAATGATAGCTTAATTTTTATTTAAGCTAGGATGATTATTTTGATTAAATAATATTTATGTGATTCATGTTTATAATGTTTGTGCCTCAATCGATCATGTTTTCAATTAAAATCAAGTCTGTATTTCGTTCATACGTGATTGAAATGCACCTAAATTAGCTAAACAATCCTAACTAGACGACGGCCAATGGACGCATAATTGAAATGTGCATGCTTAATTTAGATCCTAACCCGATTAAATTGTAGGTTGCATAACAACCCTAACCAGGCTCTGTTATCTGCATAGTTTGTAGATTTGTGTGATTAAATTGTTTCAAACCTAACACGTCCCTGCTACCTCACATGAATGCTAAGATACCCTTAGTAAATAAGAATCAGTAAAATGCGTATTTACTAAGTAAAGGATTCCGAAAGGACCTAATTTGGTTTCCAAACTCATGAAAGATCGAGTTGCTATGGAATGTTTTTCCGAATATTATTAAGCATGACGATAATAAATTAAGTTTAATTAAAGTAACTGTCCTAGTTTATTTATGTTATAATTGTTACAAATTGTGTTAAATTTTGCTAAAATCTATTTCATTTATATAGTTTGCATATTACGATAATTTACATTAGAGATCATTGTATCTAGTTTATACCACTTCTCAACTATATTTTGTTTTTATTTTTCAAATTGTTAATATAATTTTAAAAATTAAGTGACTTAACACAAATACAATCCCCGTGGAAACGATAACTCGATACTTACTTATTACTTGATAACGACTGTGTACACTTGCACAAACTCGAGCATTACAAGTTTTCGACACCGTTGCCGGGGATTGTCAACTATTGCCATAGTCATTTTTTTCGTGAAATTATTTATTGTCAATTTGATTTATTTCTAACATTATTAACTTATTCTTTTTAATTTTTATGATTTTCTTCTCAGGTGTTTATGAGCATAGATCGAATTATCGATTTCCTTCCTATAGACCCTGAAATTGAGAGAACTTTCAGACAAAAAAGATGTGAATGAACAACTCAAAGACAAGTCGAGATGGACCTTGGAAATCAGAATCAAGACCAAGGTAATGAAGCAGATTATGTACGAAATCCTATCCACATTACCGATGATAGGGATCGATGCATTAGACAATATGCTGTGCCACTTTTTAGTGAGTTAAACCCAAGAATTAGAAGGCTAGATATTGAGGCAACTCGGTTTGAATTGAAACTAGTGATGTTTCAAATGCTACAAATGGTCGGCCAATTTAGTGGTATGCCCACGGAAGATCCACATCTCCACCTTCGATTGTTTATGGAGGTGAGTGATTCATTCAAGATAGCCAGTGTGACTAAAGACGCACTGAGGTTGAAGTTGTTTCCGTACTCGTTGCGAGATCGAGCACGACTATGGCTCAATTTATTGCCACCAAGTTCCATATCTACATGGCAAGAATTAGCAGAGAGATTTTTGGTTAAGTATTTGCCACCTAGCAAAAAATGCTAAGTTGAGGAACGAGATCACAACTTTCCAGCAATTGGATGATGAGTCTTTGTTTGAGGCTTGGGAGCGATTCAAGGAGTTACTTCGTAAGTGTCCTCATCATGGGATTCCTCATTGTATCTAGTTGGAGACATTCTATAATGGTCTCAATGCACATACAAGATTGATGGAAGATGCTTTCGCGAATGGTGCAATTTTGTCTAAGTCTTATAATGAGGCTTATGAGATCATCGAGACGATCACGAGTAATAACTATCAATGGCCAACAAATCAAACAACTTCAGGAAGACGTGTAGCCAGAGTTCATAAAGTTGACTCTCTCACTTCGTTCTTGGCTCAGGTATCGTCTATTTTCTCTATGTTAAAACAGTTAACCACTAATAGTATTAATAATTTTACAGCTCAACCACCAAGTCCATTTAAAGTAGTTTCTTGTGTGTACTATGGGGAAGGTCATTCTTTTGAGAATTGTCCATTTTAGCTAATTTAGCTAACTTTAATTTAACTTTAATTTAACCTTTGCTGTCCCAAACATGGTCTTACATGGGATCTCATTCCCCTAATGTCATGACATTTGTATTCGATACATTCCTAATGATTCAACGAGACATTTTAACACTAATTCTCTCTCATCTCATTCTTGAGTCAACATTAAATAATTTCATAAAATAAGTAGACAATTGCTGAAAAAAACAAAATTAATAAAAATTATTAAAATATTGCATTTATTTACTATAAGCTTACCTCGGTACAAAATACGATCAAATCTAACAACTTAGTCCTCAACCTTTTTCTTTCCCCGGTCTAACTCCAAATTTAGTTCCTTTTTATCTATAATAGCAAATTTAGCTTATTTAATACTCACATTAATCAAAACAGTCCTTGACTCGAACTTTGGCAAATTTATGATTTTGCCCTTAAAATTTTGCATATTTACACTTTTGCCCCAAAGCTCAGAAATTAAACTTCATCCCTTATTCTTATGTTTTATGATATGCTGATCATCTTTCCCTTCTATGGCAACATCAAATTCCCACTCTAACATTACTTATGAACATTAGGTATTTTTACCGATTATGTCGTTTTACTCGTTTTCACTTAAAATCGCCTAGAAAAAGTTGTTTAACATAATTTCAAGCTTTATATTCTACCATAAAACATCAAAATAAACACATTTCACCTATGGGTATTTTTTCAAATATGAACCCTAACATGAATTAATGGTAGAATAAGCTAAATCGAGCTACTAGGACTCTAAAAACGTAAAAAAAAACATTAAAACGGGGCTTGAATGCACTTACTATGAGCTTGAGAAAGAGAAGAAACCCTAACTATGGAGTCTTTTGAAGTTTCAGCCCTTATGGAAGAAGATGAGCACATTTTGCCATATTTTTCCCTTTTAATTCTTTTTATTCTCAAATGACTAAAATGCCCTTCATTAAAACTTTAGTTATTTTTATCTATACATGCCCATTTTTGTCCATGAAAATATAATGGTCTAATTACCATTTAAGGACCTCTATTTCAATTATGCACTTCTATTAAATCTTTTATCATCTAAAGCTCGTATTTACCCACTTTTGCAATTAAACCCAAATATGCAATTCAGACATGCAATCGCTGAAATTTCTTATCGGTATTCTAACACATGCATCCAATCAATTGATAAATCATAAAAATTAATCACAATAAACTTTTCTATCTCAGATTCATGGTTTTTCAACCATTGTTCCGTTTAGGCCATATTTCGAGATGTTACATTTCTCCCCCTTTAGGAATTTTCGTCCCCAAAAATCTTACCTGTGAAGAGATTTGGTCTAACACCCCAAACCTAGCCTAGGAGTTATGGCCGAATCTGGCGGTGTCACATTGAGGTGTTTAGCGTAAAACTTGTTGTCATTGAAATCTTTAAAATCAATTAATCATTTTGTTATTAAACAGTGATTCCAAAACGGGTTGTTCATTTCCAAGCGTGCATCATTAAAAGCTAATCACTTTTAAAAAGTTATAAATTTTCCAAAATCTCATTTATTGCAGAAGTTTTTTTATTGAAATGTTGCGAAAACGCGGTGTCTTTGAAAATAGTTACCTTTTGAAAACCCGTCTTTTTCTACAACTAGCAGTTTATATCAAACTAAATAAATAAAAACCCCAATTTAAAGTTTAAAACTTTAAAGAGGCCTTTTTACATAAAAATACCCAAATTCAATTATTTATAAATCAAAGGCTAAAAACGAAAGCTGATGCGGTTGTGTGGCCATCATCGAGTCCCTCGTAGCACAGACCCGCCTAACACTGGGGATTACCTGTACAGTTAAACAGAGGGCTGAGTTTACGAAAACTCAGTGTGTAATCCCCTAATAAGCCAACATTCAATTAAACAGTAGATAAATGCAGTTTGGGCCTCAGCCCATTACAGTAACAGTCCAGTTCAGTGTGGGCCTAAACCTTTTCCCGTAACAGTAAACAATTGGGCTTGAGCCTATCATAATGCCAGTAATCAGTAGGGCCTTTGCCCAATTTCAGTAATAGTATCAGTGGGGCCTTGGCCTATAACAGTAACAGATATCAGTCATGCAGTGAATAGTATGTAATACCATTAATCAATGCAGTAACAATACAAAATCATTAATCAGTGCAGATATGCAGTTATAAATCCTACCCAATCCAGCCTCTACATACCACTCCGTCCCACCAAACACACCATGTGGGGATCAAATCGACCCACCCAGCTAGACACACCAAGATTAGCACCGGTTGCGGCACTAAACAGTATTATAGCAAAGCCGCCAGTAAAATAAACGACATATAGCCATTAGTAGGTCTACAGTCATCTTTGGCAACCCGTGCAACCTTATTAGTATGGTACACTTCCTCCAAATATAACAACACATCCCCATACAATATATCGTGACATAATATCATACGTGTATGCAAAATGTCATGCTCAATCATAGTCAGACATATCGTAGAGCAAGCCAGTCATATATGACATAAGGCCATACAATCATTTCATCTCCTAAGGGTATAACAGTGATTTTACCCTATGGGGGTATTTCGGTCATTTTACCCTATGGGGGTATTTCGATCATTTTACCCTATGGGGGTATTTCGATCATTTTATCCTATGGGGGTATTTCGGCTATTTTACACTATAGGGGTATTTCGATCATTTTATCCTATTTTGGGGTCTCGATATAGATATCGACCTCTCGAAAGGTCCACAGTCACCTTGAGCGACTCAGGTAACCTAAATGGTCATAACAATGTAAATAGGCCTAAGGCCCATTACTCAGCCCAAGTGGGCCCACTCGCTTATGCGGCCCGTTCAGCCTAGATTTCACCACGGCTATGAGATTTATATAGCCCAGTCCAGTATTTGCCACAAATCGTGGATTTCATCCGTGTAAGGCCCACGAGCCCATTTAGCCCACACGGCTCATTTCGGCCCAACGTGGCCTATTACGGCCTAAGCCCATAAAAATGTTCATGGAGGCCTCCACAACCTATCGCCCTTGATTCGTGGGTTTGGCTTACCACACGAGCGATCGCACGCTCGTACGGTCTCAAACGTCGTTTTTTCGGGTTTTCAGCTTTTGTCGTTCTACAGTTACAGTGGGGTGTTTACACACCTGACGCGATTTGCAGATTCCCTTCATTTCGAACACTCTTATTCCGAAAAACAATGATCATGACACCTTTGGTTCCCAGGCAATGTGCCAATCAACCTCAACCACCACCTACACAAAAGTCACTATCTTTATATTAGACTCATACTTGACAAAAAATCTCAATTGCACCCCACTTACCACTCAATACTGTTTCTCAAAAAGTAATAGATGACTCCTTATCATACCATAACCACTTACCAACAACGATAAAATAGATTGGAAATCCGAGATGTAGCATACAAAGAATCAAGAATCGAGATTAATCTATCAGTACTCGGCCAATAGAGAGCACTTGAGGGAGAGGAAGAGAAAAACCGTGTGCTCCCAATTCATCAACGAACCCTTGCTAAAGCCGAGAGCTATTCGGTAGAGCTTAAAAAAAGAAGGGAGAATCGACTAGGAGAGAAAACCGAAAAGAAAAATGGTGAAAGAGGAGAGAAGCTGTATTCGGCCAAGGTTGAAAGAAAAGGAATGAAACCCAAATTCTAACTCTCACCAAATCGGCAACAACCCCAAATCCCAAAAATCCCTCCTCCAATTCGGGTACACACCCTCCATCCACTTTCTATCCCTTAATTTTCTATTATTATCTCTCTATAACAACAACCTCCCCAAATCCCAATATTCTCTCCTCAAATCTCTCCAAATATCCCTCCTCAATTCTCTCTATGACCAATTCAAACTCCATTTAGTAGTATTTCAGCCCAACTCTACCACCCACACGAATTAGGCAGCAAAATAAATACTCCCTTTTTGATGCGCCACCACTCGAACCTTAGACCCCATGTACACTCCATACGCCCCTTACCACTAGACCAAAACCTCCTTTGTATCATATTTTAACCACAATAATTTAAGAACCTACTATCTAGATCCAAGGATTTTATTCACTTAAAATAAAAATTTTGCATAAGCCAAGGCTTGAACCCCTGACTTCTCAGACACTTCCAAACACTCCTAAATCACTTAACCACTGAAGCAAACATTCTTTTATGTCACTTCCTTGCACAACTAAATATTTATGTTCAGTCTCCTAACTACTCTCTTGTTCAATACCTATTTCTTCTAGGCCCAAAATTTGGGGTGTTACAATTCACCCCTCCTTAAAAGAAATTTCGTCCTCAAAATTTCCAATTATCAGATTAGTCGCATAACACACACTCCACCACTACACTTCTGTTGCGCACTCTAGTTCCAAATTACCTATATTGCCATACAACGAGAACCTAACTCGGACACCTCTACAACTTCTACCATGGCCTCTTGTACCTCGTTCATGTGTACCTCTTGTGCTCATATCAAATAACGTATTAGCAGTTTAAGAAGTTTTATGTATCAGTTTGTAATTCCAGTAATTTTTAATAGATGTCTTATTAAAAGTAGTAATCAGAGTTTTGTTTTCGCAAATCAAGGTCTCCCTACAATTTCCAGTTATCTACAGTCTCAGTTTCCTCTAACTAATGAGTTTCAGTACAGTCCTACTATCTATAGTAGTCTCTTAATGTATTTCAGTTCAAGCAGTCTACAGTATAAAGAAAACTTACGGATTCAGTGTTGGAGACTCAGTGTGCCACACTTGTAAACCTTCCAAAAAACTTCAATAACAGTATTATAGAAATTCCAATTATTTTAAAAACCCATTCCACAACCATGTTTTGCAACTTGACTCTGATACCACTAAATTTAACACCCCAAACCCGACCTAGGAATTATGGCTGAATCTGGCAGTGTCACATTGAGGTGTTTAGCGTAAAACTTGTTGTCGTTGAAATCTTTAAAATCAATTAATAATTTTGTTATTAAACAGTGATTCCAAAACGAGTTGTTCATTTCCAAGTGTGCATCATTAAAAGCTAATCACTTGTAAAACGTTATAAATTTTCCAAAATCTTATTTATTGCAAAAGTTTTTTTTGGAAATGTTGCGAAAACGCGGTGTCTTTGAAAACCCGTCGTCTTCTACAACTAGCAATTTATATCAAACTAAATAAATAAAAACCCCAATTTATAGTATATAACTTTAAAGAGGCCTTTTTACATAAAAATACCCAAATTCAGTTACTTATAAATTAAAGGCTAAAAATGAAAGCTGATACGATTGTGTGGCCATCATCGAGTCCCTCGTAGCACCGACCCGCCTACAACTGGAGATTACTTGTACAGTTAAACAGAGGGGTGAGTTTACAAAAACTCAGTGTGTAATCCCCTAACAAGCCAACATTCAATTAAACAGTAGATAAATGCAGTTTGGGCCTGATCCCGTTAGAGTAACAGTCCAGTTCAGTGTGGGCCTAAGCCCTTTCCCGTAACAGTAAATGATGGGGCTTGAGCCTATCACAATGCCAGTAATTAGTAGGGCCTTTGCCCAATTTCAGTAATAGTATCAATGGGGCCTTGGCCCATAACAGTAACAGATATCAGTCATGCAGTGAACAGTATGTTATATCATTAATCGATGCAGTAACAGTACAAAATCATTAATTAATGCAGATATGCAGTTAGAAATCCTACCCAATCCAGCCTCTACACACCACTCTATCCCGCCAAACACACCATGTAGGGATAAAATCGACCCACCCAGCCAGACATACCAAGATTAGCACCGGTTGCGGCACTAAACAGTATAGCAGCAAAGCTGCCAGTAAAATAAACGGCATATAGCCATCAGTTGGTCCACAGTCGTTGTGGGCGACCCGTGCAACCTTATTAGTACGGTACACTTTCTTCAAATATAACAACCCATCCCCATACAATATATCGTGACATAATATCATACGTGTATGCAAAATGTCATGCTCAATCATAGTCATACATATCGTAGAGCAAATCAGTCATACATGACATAAGGCCATATAGTCATTTCATCTCCTAGGGGCATAATAGTGATTTTACTCTATGGGGGTATTTCGGTCATTTTACTCTATGGGGGTTTTTTGGTTATTTTATCCTATGGGGATATTTCGGTCATTTTACCCTATAAGGGTATTTCGATCATTTTACCCTATTTTGGGGTCTCGATGTAGATATCGACCTCTCGAAAGGTCCGTAGCCACCTCGAGCGACTCAAGTAACCTCAATGGTCATAACAGTGTAAATGGGCCCAAGACCCATTACTTGGCCCAAGTGGGCCCACACGCTCGTGCGGCCTGTTTAGCCCAGATTTTGCCACGGCTATGAGATCTACATAGCCCAGTCCAGTATTTGCCACAAATTATGGATTTCATCCGTGTAGGGCCCACGAGCCCATTTAGCCCACATGGCCCATTTCGGCCTAACGTGGCCCATTACGGCCTAAGCCCATGAAAATGCTCATGAAGGCCTCCACAGTCTATTGCCCATGATTCATGGGTTTGGCTTACCGCACGAGCGATTGTGGGTTTGTGTGGTCTCAAACACCGTATTTCCAGCTTTTCGGCTTTTGCCGTTCTACAGTTACAGTGGGGTGTTTACACACCTGGGGCGATTTGCAGATTCCCTTCGTTCCGAACACTCTTATATCAAAAATCAATGATCATCGCACCCTTGGTTCCCAGGGAATATGCCAATCAACCTCGACCACCACCTACACAAAAGTCACCATCTTTATATTAGACTCATACTTGACAAACCATCTCAATTGCACCCCACTTACCACTCAATACTGTTTCTCAAAAAGTAACAGATGACTCCTTATCATACCATAACCACTTACCAACAATGATAAAACAGATTGCAGATCAGAGATGTAGCGTGCAAAGAACCCAGAATCGGGATTAATCTATCAGTATTCGACCAATGGAGAACACTTGAGGGAAAGTGATACGAGTCACAAAGGCCCAACCCAAGCTCAAGAAGGTGATGGGCTCAAATCAAGAAAATCAAGATTTACTTTCTTGTTTTCAAGAAAATCAAGAAACCAAATCTTGGCCCAATTTTGCTGTTTGGAGCGATTTCAAGAATCAAGAAAATCAAGATTTCAAATCTTGGAAATCTTGGTCCAAGAAACCGAATCTTGCAGCCAAAGCGCATTGGATCTCCGTTACGAGCATCAACGACCCAATTTCGATAGGAGATGGATCACAAGCCCAAATTCTTGAAGGCGAGGCCCAATAAGCAAATTCCAGCCCAATCAAGACTTTCATATATACTTAGTTGAAAATCAAGCCAAAATGTCAAAGGGCCCAATTTGTAAACATTTGAATTGTTAATTTAAATTTTAGGCTCTAGGAAAGATACATGTTAAATTTCGGCCCAAAACAGCTCATTTAAGTGGCCAGCCGAAATTTCCCTATTATTTCTCTTAATTAGGTTTAAATTTTAAGTTTTCTAATTAGATTAGGATTTGTTGGAGGCCTATATAAGCATTGGTCGGCCACCCTTTGTAAAAAAACATCTCATTATTATTATTTTTATCAAATTTCAGGTTTGTTTGAGTGCAAAATTTTCTTTGGGGTTTTTCTCCAAGAATTCTATCTTGAGCTTTCTTTAGAAGCTGTTTTAACAATCTTTGGATTGTGGGAGCCATCTTCAACCTTCTTCTTTCCATTGATATTCATTGGAGGGGAGATTAGAGCCGTTTGAAGGGATTTGTGAATTCTTTCGGGAATTCAACGATTCTTAGGACTTTTCTTTATTTCTTCCTGTTTCGATTTATTTCTTTATTCCTACTTGTGCCGATTCATTATCTAATCTTTTTGCTGTTCTTGCTTGTGTTTCTAGCTGTGATTAAATTCAAGATCTCATCGTTTAAGCTGTTCTCCTATTGGCAGCACACATTCGAATCCAAAAAATCCCCAATTCCTAGGGTTTGGCCGATTGGATCTCTTTCAATTTGGGGATCAATTGATTGCTGGAAATTAGGCATTCTTGGCCGAATCAATTCCTTGGCAGATTCGCATCTTTTCTTTCTTCTCAATTTCGTTTGGTTCTTGATTCTATTTCTTTTCTTCTTGCCGACCAAAACCCTAATTTTATCCCATTGATTTTACTGAATTTTTTTAAGATTAATTTGCTGTTGTGTTTGTTTTCTCAGATTCGGCAGATTGGTTCTTTTCTTGATTGCTAAATCGAGTTCTTGGCTTCCAAGAAACCCCCTTTCATAAGTGTTTCGATTCTTGATTAGATCTTGCTGATTTTTGGGTTCTTATTCCAGATTTTGAAATTTCCAGATTTAATCTCATTATTTGTTTTGATTTCAGATCTATTCGTTAGAGCTTTCGTAGGAGTTTCCGTGACTTGGCAACTCGATCTTGGTCCGCGCGCGCCTCTATATAAAAAGGAAGAGAAAAATCGTGCACTCCCAATTGCTCAACGAACCATTGCTAAAGTCGAGAGCTATTCGGCAGAGCTTAAAAAAAGAAGAAGGGAGAATCGACTAGGAGAGAAAATCGAAAAGAAAAATGGTGAGGGGGAGAGAAGTTGTATTCGGCCAAGGTTGAAAGAAAAGGAATGAAACCTGAATTCTAACTCTCACCAAATTGGCAACAACCCCAAATCCCAAAAATCCCTCATCCAATTCGACTACACACTCTCCATCTACACAAGCTAAAGAGTGAATAGCCAAAGTAATACAAACCAATTCAAAAAAGGATTAAAAGAGTCAAGTTGAGTTTAGCCTTAAAAACCTTTTAGCCAATCCAAGATTGAGAACTAAGATTACAAATTATCATCCCAATAATAGAGATAACATAAGAAGGGCATATTTTTAACAACATTGACAAAGAGAAGATAACTCAACGGTGTCAACACATGAGAAAATGTCGTGGACAATTGCAAAAAAAAATGTGTTATTCAAATTTATTCGATGTACGTACCTTTTCTGTTAGTTATTGTTTTAATAGTTTTGTAATAATCTTACATTTAACCATATACATCGATTTATCAGGAATTAATATTATGCATTAATTTATTTGACTTTTATAAGCATTTTTTTTAAATTGACCTTAGAATCTAATTTTCTAACTCTACTCATAAGCTCACTCCATGATTCAAGCCTTTGATAGATTCCATCACTCCATGATTCTCACTTTATGATTAGGGCTTCCATAAATAAAGGAAAAGAAGCAAGAAATATCTTCTTCAGTTTCAATCTTAGAATCAGTGAATTTTTTTAGCCCCAATAAGCTCTTATTCCATACCCTGCCATCACTACAGTGCCAAACCTCCAACACTTCCCATAGGAGTTTGGAACCCAAAATTGTTTCTCATTTTCTCTAATTTCATTTTTATAACATCACCCCAATGAATTTAATATAAAGAATTTTAACTTTGTTAATAATTGGACATGGATTTTGAAACATGAAAAGTGGGACAAATTTCTTGAAAATAAAACTAAAGAGATTAATTTCCAAATGTACAAAGATTATAGGGGCTTGGAGAATATTTTAACCTATATTTATTATAATCATTAGGGATGTGCTGAGTTGAATTCGGTTCGGTTAGATCTTTTTAGATTTTTCTAACCATTTATGATAATTTAGTTTGGTTCACGATTTGTCCATACTATTTTTTGATTTTGTGCTTTTGGACTTTAGACATTCTTTGCAGTTTCAAAGTTCCATGTAAATAGAAAATAATCAATAATCAATAACCTTAATATAGTATTTTCTTTGTAAAATATTTTTATATAGAATTTTTGAGTTATTTTTTTGTATTTAAATAAAAATATTTATTTTTACTTCATAACAAAAAAGAGTTTGGTTCCGGTAACCAAAATTTTTTAACTTATGGAAGCTATGGTTGGATATTTCCCAGAAAAAAGCCAGAATATGGTTTTTATGGGTTGTTTAAGAAAGTATGCGCCCATTACACAAATTGTTATTTTAGTAGGTATACTTTCTCTTTGTGGTATTCCACCATGTGCTTGCTTTTGATCCAAAGATGAAATTTTAGTGACTATTGGTTGTATTCACCGATTTTTGCAATAATAGTTTCGTCCACCACTAGATTAATAGCATTTTATATAATTCGGATCTATTTACTTACTTTTGAAGAATATTTAGACATTCATTTTCAAAAATATAGTGGCAAAAAAATAACTTTTTCTATTCAATAAAACTATGGGTAAAGAACAACAAATAATTAACAGAAATTTTCGTTGAAATAGCAATTTGAAGGTTCAAAAGGAATCTTTACTATTTATTGTGTCATTTTATTTATTTATTTATTTATCCTTTCTATTTAATTAGGTCTTCAATAGAGGTTGTTTAATTTGTGTTTTCCTAAAAGAGAACTCCTTTATTGTAACTAAAGTAACTAGTTGTAACTTCAAATAAAATTCAACAAAACAAAAAAGGGTTCTTTTATCATTTTCATTTTTCAATGATTCATTTCTCATTCTTTTGTATGATTTTTATCTTGTGAGGTTTGACATTTGTTTTTTAGGAAGTTCATCAGCTTTGCTCTTTGCTTGCATTTCAAGGAAATTTTCTTGGGAAAATTTTATTTTAGAACATCTGTTTCTATGAACATATAAAAAGGAGTACAAACAGCTTATTGAAGATTCCTGAGAAAGAAACTTTGCATCATTTGAATATTCCTTTAGCCAAATGCTACTGAACTGGCTGTCCTATTTCTTGATTGTAGAAAAAGATTCTTCTTTTTCGCTATAGCTGAATTTGATATACAGTTCCTTTCAAAGTGCCCATTCTAAACCAATGCACATATGGAAAAGCATTATAACATAAAGCTGATTATCCTTCCTATGAGCTAAAGATACGTATAAACAGCATAACGCAGAAGCAATATGCAGCAAGCAGATTCCTGGAACAATTTGGGGTTGGGAACTAATGTTTTTTTGAGACTATACCAAGGAACGTAGAGTGTCGTAAATGGAGTCTATGATTGCATGAGACTGCCTTGTAGCTGCGAACTTTAAGTGTTTAGGAGCTTCTGCTCTATCAAAATAGAAACCACCAGATACCAGTTTCTCTTTAGGCTGTAAAGCCAACCATATAACTGTGTCCGCACCTTCTTCACTAGTTCTGAGCTTTCCCGATAACCTGCAATGAATTTGCAAAGGTAAAAAGGTCAAGATAAAAACTGAAAAAGGAATCATTGTGTCATGTATTGGACAAAGATGAGTAGGAGTAGTCGAGTTGCTGCTTGGAAGAAGAAACAACTCACCATTTGTTAAAATCAGGTAAACTTTTAGCTACTCCAGGTGTCTCAGCCCAGCCCGGGTGCATTGAGTAAAACCCAATTCCTTTGTTCTTGTACATCTCAGCCCACTTTTCAGTTAGTGCTACCTAAGAAAAAATAGCAACAAGGTTTAGACATTTCTTCAAGGGCTAGCTGCCTAGTTTGGGATGTGAAACACAGAAAACAAGCTTGGCATCCTGAGGTCTATCATTTGTTATACAAGATCAACTTTGAAAGACAATCATGACAGTGTATTATGAACTTTAGAGAACAGATTCCATATTGGCAGAGGTGCAGTAGAGAAAGCTCCCTGAATGTCATGATTTGAATTTCTCTATTTATAGGGTTAAGCCCCATAAAAGAATAACCTGAGAGGCGGTGTTTACCAATCCTAATGACTACCGAACTTTCTACCTCTCCCCCCCCCCCTCTGGTTAAGTAACTTACATATTACTAATCAATACCTGGAAATAACAAAGCCTATATTGAAAACATTACCATCTTAACAAACAAATATGCAAACGTGTGGACCCAAATATATGTGGTGCACAAAATCCATGAGTTCCACCAGGCACCATATAAGGGCAGTGTGGAAGATACACAAAGTTCTACGGTAAAGATGGGTGCAAGATTTTCCTTTTGTCATGTTTGGTAAACAAGAGGTCTATGAAGCGTACAGTCAGAAAATCATACAGTAAAGTTTTTCCCCTTTTACATGTTCAATAAACCAGTGGCCCATCAAGCATGCAGCAGGGTTACATTCTTTATGTCATACTTTCTTGGCATATTGAGTTTGACAATGGAAAAATAATAAACGTTGCAGCCATATCTAACCCAGTTAGGAAATTAATTGTCTGAAATGCATTTCTTTTCATGCCAATAAAAGAAAATCAACCAAATTAGTTTCGTCCAGAAGAGTTAGCTAGATATGTCCATATGATTCAAAATGTTGTTGCACTTTGCAATTAGAGTAAGAAAATGAAGATCATACATCACATTGACATTACAGGAGAATCGCAATAAAAGCCTATGACCTAATATCAATAATATCCTTTTTTTCCTAATCTAAAATTCGGTAAGTTAGACAGTGATAGTTCAATTTAGTTGAATGATTGGCAATATATTACCAAATCTAATGTAATATCTAAAATGTTATTTCAGCAAAAAAGAATAATAACTTTTGATAACTTCTAGCAGTAGAAAAGCTATCAACTTAGCTGACCTGAACTCGCTTGTTCCTAGCATATTGCTCTGCCCACTAAATTTTCCATCACTAAACTGCAGTTACAATGAAAGGAGAATTCATAAGTATCCATTAATTCAACTAGCGCTATAGCTAGGGGTTTAGGAATGGACCAAGACAAGTAAAACAACTACCTGTAGATCACTGGTCAAGGAAGTAGTATACATTCCACCAGATGAAACTGTTATGACTCGAGCATCAGGAGAAGCTATCTCCAGCAAAGGCAACATTAATTCTGTTGTGGCATAAGTGCCCAATACATTGACAGCAAAGTTCAACTCAAATCTGGAGGCACATTGGAAATAAGAAAGACAAGACATCAAATAGTTTTTTCTATTCTTTTTCCTCAGTTTTAATGAAGGAACAGAACACATGATGTATCGAATATTTTGTCGTTAAAGTGAAAAGCACACCCTTCAGATGTCGTAACTCGTTTCTGCTCCATCAGTCCAGCATTGTTGACCTGAAGGAAATAAAATTTAAAAAGAAGAAAATCATAAGCGTTACATGATACAGCAATGGTTTAGCAGAATGGCAGGCTACTCTTAAATAAATGTTATCCCTTTCTCATTAAATATTGGAACAGAAGACGATCCCAGTCTATATAAAGTTACCAACTGAACAAAGACAAGTGTTTCGGAATGGTAGACAAATATATACAACCAGATATTGAAGAAAAGTACTAGTTATTTAGAACTTAAATGATGCCACCCAATTCTAGCTGTAGAACAACTACTATTTCTTGGAGGAAACTTTAACTAGTAATAAGCAAAATAGAACTTTACAAGAACATGAACCGGAACATCCTTTGAAGAGAACCTGGATGCAAATGACTTGATCTCGCTGATGGACGAAAGATCACAAACCTGCAAGCTATACTTTATAAGCAATTTAAGACTGAAACATTGTAGATAAATTATAAACCATAAAACTGTAAACAGGTAAGGGCTTAATTTATGAAAATTCCAAAGAAACAAGCTTTTCAGAATCCATCATGGAAAACAAGAGATTAGCAAGGAATAGATGATAATTACTTCCAAATGAACATTTGGATTGCCAGTTGAAGACTGAATTTTAGAAAGAGCGGTTTCTCCCTTCTCCTTGTTACGACACACCATATAGACAGTTGCTCCACTGCGGTAAACATCATGATAACATGAACAAAAAGGAAAACAGAATGCAGGTACATGCAAGTTTATTTTTAATAAATCAAACAAGCAAAAAGGTCAGAAAATAATCAACACCATGATGCAAGAGCCTCAGCAGTAGCAAAACCAATGCCAGCATTTGCTCCTGTGACCACGCAGTTCTTCCCCTCTATTCGTATTTCCATATCTTCGGGTTTGAATTTCTTGGAGTGTCCCCTGAAAATCAAAGAATATCTTAAAGACAATATACAATAATGTCAAAAGATCATTTCCTAGTACTTAATCTTTGATGAGCAGAGCGCTGGCTTCTTTGACCAGTACTGAGAAACCAATATTAGGCGACAACTAGTGAAGATACGCGCCGACAAAAAACAAATAACTTAAACCCAAACTCACAGAGTCAAGAAAATGTGCAAGTGTCAGAGATATTTTCTGAACACCTATATTAGCTTTGATTATTATTATTGAAGGATTCAAACTTGAGTTCTTATAATTTCAATTATCAAGTTATAAGAAAAACTATTTATTCCATCAGCAGAAAAGGAATAAATATGCATAAAAGCGCCAATTTTGCTCCATAAAAAAGGACAAGGTTTTGCAAGAGGGGCAACAAGTGAACTTACAAGAAGCCATTTCTGGTGAAATTCAAGTAACCATAAACTCCAAATGCAGATGCCCGCCAAGTCTTGTAGACAAAGCAAAAAATAAAATCAGTAAGCCCCCCAAGACAAAGGATAAGTTTTAACAACAATAATAAATGAAAAGGGGAAGTGATTACCTTCAGAAGGAACATGATTAGTGCTGTGATGGATATGTGAAATTCAAAGTGCAAAGTTGCATTTTTCATTTGTTTTTAAATTCTTACATTGTAGATAGGAGCCCTTGAAATTGGTTGTGTTTGTCGTCTGTTGTTTTGCCACGTTGCTAAATATATTGCCGTTAGATGCTCTGCTGTCTGAACCAGTTGGAGGATCGGGAATTGATTAGCATATTGACTCGAATAAAGGCATTGAGCTAGTTGATTAGTAACAGGTGACTCTAGAAATTTGTTTTTAGGAGTTAAAAAGAATAAATTGTAATTTTATAATAGTAAATTAATAATTTTTAAAACATTAAATTAAAATTTTATCATTTTTAGGGGAGTTAAATTGTAATTTTACTTTTATTAATTTAAAATTTTAAAGTGTCAAAATGTAAAATTTTTCATTTTAGGGAGGTCGGGGCCACTGTCAGCCCCCCGAGATTCACCCATGATTAGGAAATCAGTACAGATCGGTTAAATCAAAAAAAAAATTGATCGAGCTTAAACCAGATTTTTAAATTTTTATTTTTAAAATTTTTAAAATTATTTATTTAATCAAACTGAAAAGACATGTTGGATTAACGAACCGGTGGCCCTGACCAATCCGATCACCAGTCCGATTCTGAAAATATTGATTTTTGGTACATTATACTTAAAAGAAAGAATCCAAGTCCAAATTTTGAAGATAATATTATTGAAATGAGTGGTCACAAATTTCATGAATAAATCGTAAAATAGACATGAAAATAAAAAAAGATCTTTAATTTAACTAATTTTAAATTCGTGCTATCAAGATCGGAAAAAAGATCGTGTTATCAATGCAATAATTAATTATAAATTTGATGACACAACAATATTTAAAAAAATATTTAATGCAAATGTATAGGAACTGTTTTCTTATTTGTGCATCTCATGGGTGTATTTTATTTAAAAATTAGTTTTAATCTTAAAATCATGTCAATTTGTTAAAATTTGAAAATAAAGTAAATTAAATAAAGGAAAATTATATTCATAGTCACTTAATTATTATTATTTTTACCATCCAATTAAGAAAAGTTATAAAACAATCACCTAATTATTCAATTTTGTCTTTTTTGATCATCAGCTTGCTAATGGTGACAACTTTTAAAATTGACATAGTAACAACTTTAACCTTCAACATTTGTACATGTATCAATTTAGTCTTGATTCTAAAAATTCAAACCCTCAACATTTACACATGGCGTAATTTAGTTTTTTTTTTCTTGTTTTTTCTTTTTGCAAACTTGATTTTCTTTGTAACACTTTCACCTAAAAAGCTAAAAACAACAAAATTGAATAGCTAAATTTGATTGAAAATATATAAAAAAATTGAAGCACCCATAAATCCAAGATAATAATTTTCATATTTTCTTATTCTTTTAATATTAACCCTCAATGTCATAAAGAAAATTAAAACTGAAAAAAAATTACATAATGTATAAAGTTAACCATCTTTGCTCATTTAGCTAGATCAGTGAATACTTTTAAGTTTATGCGAAACTAGTTAAACTCAAAGCTCATCTCTTATTCCCCAAAAGAACTGCCTGAAGCTTTCTTCTTCAATTGGTGCCAGTTCGAGATCATACTTGCTAAGTAGCAAGAACTCTCATTCATAGTCGACTACTAGCATTATCACCTTGTTTCAACATCATAAATTCTTGTTTTCAATCTTCTAGATATAGTTCGCTGACATATTTCTTTTTGAACTCCTAATAAAAGAACATCCAATCAATCTAATCAGCTAGCACATGTCAGGTGAAGGTTAGCCAGCATTATATGTCTAATCTTTTAGAAGTGATACCAACAAGTAACACACTCAGGCGATGAACATTCTAACTGCTATGGAACTCACTTGGTTGGCTCTAACCAGTTCTCAGCTAAGGAAAGGTCAACACCTTTCAATCCCTTAAATTCAATTGCTTAATATTTTCGTAACTCTTATATTGTGGTTCGTTGGGATACAGCTATCAACGCAACTTGCGGAGCAGCTCTCGCATATCAATTAAACAATTTAGGCAAGCTATTAAATTCAACACTTAATTATAATATGTTATTTAATCAATTCCGTGAATTAAATGAGCCTACCAAAGCTTTTACGAAGAATCGATGTTAACGGAGGACTAAAATGTAAAATTTTCAAATTTACCGAGTTGACGACGCGACGTTAAGGGAATCATGTTACGACATTGAAGGTAGAAGCTCAACATCGTGACTTCAATAGAGGATATTGCGACTTTGGAGAACAGGGGGTATTGTCGGAAAAATGGAGCAGGGGATGTCGCAACGTTACACTCTAAGGAACTCACCTTGCGACATGTAACATCCCGATTTAGGGCCTAGTCGGAACAATGGTTTCAGGACCACAAATCTGACGAGAAAAAAAATTATTATCATTATATTTTTATGGCCTACGATTTTATGGAAAGATTTTGTGAAATTTTCATTCGAAAATTTTGAAGAAATGGGCACTCAATTTAGTCAGAAGGATTAAATTGTAAAAAGAACAAAAGTTGAGTTCTACATGCTAGAGGTGTCCAATTATTATGAAATTTTAAATTGGAGGTCTTTAAATGGAAATTATACCATTGGTTAAATTGTGGACAAAAATGGACATGAGATAAGTGAACTAGGATATTTTTAAGTGAAGGGTATTTTAGTCATTTAGTTATTAAAATGAATTAAAAACAAAATTAAAAGCCAATTTTTATCCATCTTCAAGATAGGGCCGAATTTTACAAGGGGGAAGCCATAGTTAGGGTTTTCAAGCTTCCAAGCTCCATAGTAAGTGATCTCAAGCCCCGTTTTTAATGTCCTTTACGTTTTAGAGTCATGGTAATTTGATTTAGCTTATTCTAGCAGTAATTTAACCTAGGGTTCATATTTGGAAAAATACCCATAGGTGAAATGTATTTATTTTGATCTTTTATGGTAGACTATGAAGCTTGAAATTATGTTAAATAACTTTTGCTAAGCGATTTTAAGTGAAAACGAGTAAAACGTCATAATCGGTAAAAATACCTAATGTTCATAAGTAAGTGTTAGAGTGGGAATTTGATATTACCATAGAAGGGAAAAATGTTCAGCATGTCATAAAACATAAGAATAAGAGATGAAGTTTAATTTCCGAGCTTTGGGACAAAAGTGGAAATATGCAAAAGTTTAGGGGTAAAAGCATAATTTTGCCAAAATTGAGTCGATGACTGTTTTGATAAATGTGAATATTAAACAAGTTAAATTTGATATTATAGATCAAGAATAACGTGGAATCAATCTCAATCGGGGAAAGGAAAAGATCGTAGACTAAATTGCAAAATTACTATATTTTGCACCGAGGTAAGTTTGTATGTGAATAATGCATTGTTTTAATTTTATTTAATATATTGTTGAGATATGATTGAATATAGAATAAATATTTGATGTAGATTACAAAAATGTGGTTAAATTTGAAAAAGTTGGTAAAATGTTGTAAAATAAGGTTCCTGATTGAACACTCGGATTAGATTGGGATTCATTGAATGTAAGGGGTTGCTAAGTGCAGATTCCCCGAAACTCTGATCAAAAAGGGGTTTCTAAGTGCAGATTCTCCGAGGGGTTGCTAAGTGTTGATTCCCCGAATTATTGATTCTAAAGGTGGTTGCTAAGTGCTGATTCCACCGTATCCTTGATTGTGAAAGGGGTTGTTATGTGATCATTCCCCGTATCACTGAATATAAGGTGGTTGCTAAGTGCTGATTCCACCGAGTAACGGTTAATATTCCGAAGTGTTCATAGGGGAAATTGGACAAGTGAAAGTACATGTGAAATGGATAAGATTACTGATGAATATTGGGTTCGAATCGACCCTTGAGTAAGATGATATGAAGTATTAAAACTATTAAAGAGTAATTTTAGAAATAAAACAGTTTTAAACAACAACAGTTGTGTAACTTTGAAAACTTACCAAAAATGGTGAAAATTGAATTAGAGATTTTATAAGATATGAAATTAAAGCTGAATGAGCCTATTTTCACATAAAGGAAACAGAATAGGTAAAAGAGTTAAATATTTTGAGATATTTGAATTTTAGTGAGACAGGGTCAGAATGATTTGGAAATCCCCTGTCCTGAGTTTGGAAAATCATTAAAAATTGTAAAAAAATAATTATGGTTTGTAATTTACATGGTTAAATTTCTAAATGAGTCTATTTGTAAGATAAACAAATTGGAACATCATTTGAATTCTTTATAAAGAGATAATTAATTTTTAGTGAAGAGGGGTCAGAGCTATCAAGCAGTGAAATAGGGGAAATTTTAAAGAATAAACTGTACTAATTGGCTAAACCAAAAATTCTTAAAATTTTATGGTAAGAATATATATGAGTATAGTTTTAGGAAAAATTTACGGATCTTATTTTGGAGTTTCGTAGCTCTAGATAAAAATGATTTAGTGACTGTGACGCGAATAAACAGCTTGCTGGAACTTGAATAAATAGTGAATTTATGTGTGATTAAGATTATATTATCTATGGAAACATGCTAGAAACTTGTTTATTAATCACATACTTAATTACTAAGCTATATACTTACTCCTATTTCTTTTCCCTTGTTTTATAGTGTTACCAGTTCAGCTTGGAATTCGAAAATAGCCGGGAACTCATCTACACTATCCACAACTTTTGGTATTTTGTAATCAATATTTCTAAATTATGGCATGTATAGAAGACTTGATTTTGATGTTATATGTTACAAAGTATTTAGCCTAAATGTTAGTATATGTTATTTGATAAATTATTTTATACAATGTTAATCATGATACTTAAAATGTTAAGTATGATTTAAATATATTTGAGAATATAAATGTTGGTTGAAACATTGGAACTGGCTAGGTTACGATCTGAAAATTTGCAAGTGAGGTTACATATTTATAAAGGGGATTATGTCAAAATTTGTGTTAAAAAAAATCTCAGTTGGAACGATAACAAGTGTTTGTGTTCTAGTAATACCTCATACTCTGTTCTGGCGGGGAACACGGGTAAGGGGTGTTACACGACATCAGAGGACTGTAGTCGTGACACCTCTTACTGGCAAGTTCACATCGTGACGTTGAAGGTATGTCTTCGCGATGTTACCTACTGAAATTACAACATATTTGAGCATTACATCACAACAACTTGATACATAAGATCATTAAATTTATCTAAGTCCATATAAGTCCTATGCTTCATACATATATACATTTTCAATTCATATGCTTATAATCAAATAATTTTTTTTTCATCCAAGGTACCAAAATGACAATTCACAACATAAAATTGAATCAACCTTAGGTACATGCCACTTATTGATAATGAAATGAGACTATACAAACTTACTGAATTAAGAGCTACGATCTGGATAATACTTCACTCCTCGGGACCTTGAGATCTACTAATACCTGTGCATTGAAAAAAACCCGTATATTGAGCAATAAAGCTTAGTGGTACTTCCATGATTCAAGTAAATAATATGATAAACATAACATGACAAGAATGCAATCAAAATATTATTAGTTTCTCTACAATTCAAATTATCATTCATGTCTCATGTACCAAATTCATGTCAAACTACATTTAGCATATCACATATATACCATCTTATACTTTCTATCATCATACCACATTCTCATATATGTCACAACATATCACAATTTCATTTATTTTTCTTATTACTATCTTGAATCCTCTTATTCGTTTTACATTCATATCGGCCCTCAGAGCTCGTTTGTAATTAGTTCACATGATGTTTCACTTTTTATCGATTTTCACATTCAATAAACATATATGGTATACCATTTTCAATTAATATTTCATATCAACCATCATTTGGAAGTTTATGTTTTATGATCCTTATTAACCGGACAATGACTCAAGATGGATACATAGATCATCCAACCATCACACCTATATATCTAGCACCCAGTGCCTCATCAAAATGTCCAAAGTATAAATTACACTCTATGCCCCATTAGTATAACTGAAGTAAAGTGTACTCCGCACCTCATCGGAAGTTTGAAGTATAATATGCGCTCTACGCCTCATCGGTATAGATCAAAATATAATCCTATACACTAATCTTATGTCATGCCAACTATACCCGACGTTGGTCGAGACAATTAATAAGGTAACGAATGAATCAATACATGTATGTGTAAACGGAAAAATATATAGGATTTTTCCTATATAATTTATCACCTTTTTACTTAAAATTGTTGTTAAAACCAAGTAATTGTTTAATAAATTAATGAAATATGTGAAAATATGAAATTAGGACATAAAAATTATTAAAATGTGATTTTATGTTTTATTATATAGTTTTCATATATAAAATGACTTATTTTATATTATTTTAAGCATATTATATTTTTAAGCTGTGAAGTGGGCCACGCATGATTAAATTAAATAATAAAATATAATGTTATATTTTAATAATTCATTTTAAATATTTCATTAATAAAATTGGGTTTAATTAATTAATTATATTGATTAATTAAAGTGGTTAAATTAATTCATTTGGTCCTCTAAACTACCTGCTATTTTTGACAAGTCTGAGAGTTTTCTTCTAATTGCAAAACCATCCAAAGTGGGGAACAAGTCAACCCAATTTTCAGCTACACATAGCTGATTATAGACCAATTTTTGGTTTAATTACATAAGGCCCTTGAAAAGTTAAAGAAATCAGAGGTTTACCTGAAGATTTGCTGGAGACCGAGTCTTAGTCCTGAGTTGTTGTGGCATTCAAATTGACCAAAAATCAAGGAAAATCAGCCACGTTTCCTCAATTTATGGCCGGCCACTCTTGGAGGAGGTTTCAAAGGATGCACAGTCCTAATTTTAGCAAATTACCTCCCTTGCCTCACCTATAAATAAGAGCTCATTTCTCACTTTTTTAGGCATCCCTCATCCCTCATCCATCATCCCTCTCATCTCTCATCCTCTCTCCCAACTCTCTTAGATATCACGCCTATCATCATCCTTGCATAAGGATTTTAGCAAATTAGCCTCTTAAAAAGCCCTTGGTCAGCCACCTTGGAGAACCATCAGCAAAGGAGCAACGCAAAGAAGCGAAGGAGCCTCGTCAGTCAGAGTCTTGGGTGACAGCCACTGTGAATTGGGTTTAATCTTTCTTTCCTTTAATTTAATTTAAATATGTTTGCTATGAGTTCTATGTTATTGTTTACAACAATGATAGCTTAATTTTTATTTAAGCTAGGATGATTATTTTGATTAAATAATATTTATGTGATTCATGTTTATAATGTTTGTGCCTCAATCGATCATGTTTTCAATTAAAATCAAGTCTGTATTTCGTTCATACGTGATTGAAATGCACCTAAATTAGCTAAACAATCCTAACTAGACGACGGCCAATGGACGCATAATTGAAATGTGCATGCTTAATTTAGATCCTAACCCGATTAAATTGTAGGTTGCATAACAACCCTAACCAGGCTCTGTTATCTGCATAGTTTGTAGATTTGTGTGATTAAATTGTTTCAAACCTAACACGTCCCTGCTACCTCACATGAATGCTAAGATACCCTTAGTAAATAAGAATCAGTAAAATGCGTATTTACTAAGTAAAGGATTCCGAAAGGACCTAATTTGGTTTCCAAACTCATGAAAGATCGAGTTGCTATGGAATGTTTTTCCGAATATTATTAAGCATGACGATAATAAATTAAGTTTAATTAAAGTAACTGTCCTAGTTTATTTATGTTATAATTGTTACAAATTGTGTTAAATTTTGCTAAAATCTATTTCATTTATATAGTTTGCATATTACGATAATTTACATTAGAGATCATTGTATCTAGTTTATACCACTTCTCAACTATATTTTGTTTTTATTTTTCAAATTGTTAATATAATTTTAAAAATTAAGTGACTTAACACAAATACAATCCCCGTGGAAACGATAACTCGATACTTACTTATTACTTGATAACGACTGTGTACACTTGCACAAACTCGAGCATTACAAGTTTTCGACACCGTTGCCGGGGATTGTCAACTATTGCCATAGTCATTTTTTTCGTGAAATTATTTATTGTCAATTTGATTTATTTCTAACATTATTAACTTATTCTTTTTAATTTTTATGATTTTCTTCTCAGGTGTTTATGAGCATAGATCGAATTATCGATTTCCTTCCTATAGACCCTGAAATTGAGAGAACTTTCAGACAAAAAAGATGTGAATGAACAACTCAAAGACAAGTCGAGATGGACCTTGGAAATCAGAATCAAGACCAAGGTAATGAAGCAGATTATGTACGAAATCCTATCCACATTACCGATGATAGGGATCGATGCATTAGACAATATGCTGTGCCACTTTTTAGTGAGTTAAACCCAAGAATTAGAAGGCTAGATATTGAGGCAACTCGGTTTGAATTGAAACTAGTGATGTTTCAAATGCTACAAATGGTCGGCCAATTTAGTGGTATGCCTACGGAAGATCCACATCTCCACCTTCGATTGTTTATGGAGGTGAGTGATTCATTCAAGATAGCCAGTGTGACTAAAGACGCACTGAGGTTGAAGTTGTTTCCGTACTCGTTGCGAGATCGAACACGACTATGGCTCAATTTATTGCCACCAAGTTCCATATCTACATGGCAAGAATTAGCAGAGAGATTTTTGGTTAAGTATTTGCCACCTAGCAAAAAATGCTAAGTTGAGGAACGAGATCACAACTTTCCAGCAATTGGATGATGAGTCTTTGTTTGAGGCTTGGGAGCGATTCAAGGAGTTACTTCGTAAGTGTCCTCATCATGGGATTCCTCATTGTATCTAGTTGGAGACATTCTATAATGGTCTCAATGCACATACAAGATTGATGGAAGATGCTTTCGCGAATGGTGCAATTTTGTCTAAGTCTTATAATGAGGCTTATGAGATCATCGAGACGATCACGAGTAATAACTATCAATGGCCAACAAATCAAACAACTTCAGGAAGACGTGTAGCCAGAGTTCATAAAGTTGACTCTCTCACTTCGTTCTTGGCTCAGGTATCGTCTATTTTCTCTATGTTAAAACAGTTAACCACTAATAGTATTAATAATTTTACAGCTCAACCACCAAGTCCATTTAAAGTAGTTTCTTGTGTGTACTATGGGGAAGGTCATTCTTTTGAGAATTGTCCATCAAATCCCGAGTCAGTGTACTATGTGGGGAACCAATATCAAAATAAGAGTGGACAAGGACCCCAGTCCAACTTCTACAATCCTTCATGGCGTAATCATCCTAACTTTTCTTGGAGCAACCAAGGAAATAGATTGAACAACAACTTATTGCAGTAGAGACCCAACCAATCTTAAGGGTTTAATCAGCAAAGCTCTAAAACCACCTCAAGCTGAGGCATCAAACAGCTTGGAGAACTTGTTGAAAGCGTACATGGAAAAGAATGACGCTTTGATCCAAAGCCAAGCAGTAACATTGAAAAATTTGGAAAACCAAATGGGTTAGTTAGCTACGGAGTTACGTAATAGACCACAAGGAACCTTGCCGAGCGATATTGAGAATCCAAGAAATTTAGGTAAAGAACACATCAAGGCAGTGGCATTGCGAAGTGGTAAAATTCTAGAACCCCAATTGATTGATGTTGAAGATAAGCCCGTTGAGAAGAGTCAACCAGATGTTGAAGTTCCTACAGCAAAAGAATCAAAATCTGCAAAGTCTGATAAGGTGAATCCTAACCTAGTAAATTCAGATATTTTAACATCTTCTATGGATGTAGATGTACCTACTCAGAAAAGTTGTCCGGTTCAACCGAAAGTTCCATCACCTCTATATTCGTAAAGATTGTAGCAACACAAACAGAAACAAGAGGTGTAATTCAAGAAGTTTTTGGATGTTCTAAAGTAGTTACACATCAATATTCCGTTGGTGGAGGCCTTAGAACAACTGTCGAATTATGTGAAGTTTATGAAGGATATACTCTCCAAGAAAAAATGACTAAGTGAGTAAGAGACTGTTGCCTTGACCAAGGAGTGCAGTGCGTTCCTGCAGAACAAACTGCCACCGAAATTGAAAGGCCCAAGAAGCTTTACTATACCCTGTAACATTGTTGAATCTTACTGTGGTAAAGCTTTGTGTGACTTAGGAGCGAGCATCAACTTAATGCCTAAGTCTATTTTCAAGATGTTAGGGATTGGTGAAGTAAGACCTACAACTGTGACGCTTCAGCTAGTGCATCGATCTTTAGCATATCCCGAAGAAAAGATCGAGGAGTTTTTGGTAAGAGTCGATAAATTTATTTTTCTTGTTGATTTCATTATTTTAAATTTTGAAGCAGATAAGGAAGTACCAATTATCCTTAGGAGACCTTCCCTAGCTACGGGAAGAACATTAATTGATATGCAGAAAGGTGAACTCACCATGCGAGTTTAAGACGATCAGGTAACCTTTAACATTCTTAAAGCGATGAAATTTCCTGATCCGACAGAGGAGTGTTTAGTTATGGAAGAGATAAAAACCTTGGTTTCTTTGGAAAGAAATTTTGAAGAAGATCCATTAGAGAAAGCTTTAGATCTTGACCCTTTGGAGGATGAAGAAGGTGAAGAAAACATGTCTTTGGTGAAAGCCAATCCAAGAAATTATATTCAATCCACACGGTTTGAAACATTGGAGTTGGAAGTCAGAAAATTTGTGCAACCCAAGTTGTCAATCGAAGAACCACCTAAACTTAAACTAAAGGTACTTCCTTCCCATTTGAAATACGTGTATTTAGGTGATTGTTCTACTTTTCCTGTGATTATTTCAGGGGAACTGACAAAAGATCAAGAGGAGTGATTAATTGCTGTCCTAAAGAAATTTAAGAAAGCAATTGGTTGGAGCATAGCTGATATTCGAGGTATAAGCCCTTCATTTTGCATGCATAAAATCATTTTAGAAGAAGGTGAAAGAGCTCGAATTGATGGGCAAAGGAGGCTCAATCCTATTATGAAAGAAGTTGTGAGAAAGGAAGTGATTAAATGGTTAGATACAGGAATCATCTATCCTATTTCAGATAGTTCGTGGGTAAGTCTGGTACAGTGTGTACCGAAGAAAGGTGGAATCACGATTGTTAAAAATGAGCATAACGAGTTAATTCCAACGAGAACTGTTACCAGTTGGAGAATCTTATTAATTACAGAAAGCTGAACAAAGCCACTCAGAAGGACCATTTTTCGTTGTCTTTTATGGATCAGATGTTAGATCGACTGGCAGGTATTGAATTCTATTGTTTTTTAGATGGCTATTCGGGATATAACCAAATAGTTGTAGCCCTAGAGGACCAACATAAAACAACCTTTACTTGTCCGTATGGTACGTTTGCTTTTAGGCAAATGACTTTTGGTTTATGCAATGCACCTGCAACTTTTCAACGATGCATGATGGCAATATTTATTCATATGGTCGAAAATTTCGTCAAGGTTTTCATGGATGATTTTTTTTGTTTTTGGTAACACTTATGATATCTGTTTGAGTAATTTGGCTAAGGTACTGAAGAGATGTGAAAAGACGAATCTTGTCCTTAATTGGGAAAAATGTCATTTTATGGTCAATGAAGGAATTGTCTTAGGTCACAAGTTCTCAAAGAAATGAGTTGAAGTTGACAAAGTAAAGGTGGACATAATTGAAAGATTGTCGACCTCAATTACTGTGAAAGGAGTCAGAAGTTTCTTAGGCCATATCGATTTTTACCGAAGGTTTATCAAGGATTTCTCAAAAATTTCTAAGCCGTTGTGTTTGTTGTTAGAGAAAGATATAGTGTTCAATTTCAACAAAGCATGTTTGGAAGCTTTTGAAGATCTAAAGAATCGGCTAATTACAGCCCCAATAATCGTTACACCTTATTGAAACTCACCTTTTAAGTTGATGTGCGATACAAGTGATTATGCTGTTGGAGCTGTGATGGGTCAAAGGAGAAATAAAGTATTCCACCCCATGTACTATGCAAGTAGAACCTTGACAGGAGCCCAACTCAATTATACGGTAACTAGAAAGGAACTATTTGTTATAGTTTTTGCTTTTGACAAATTCTGGTCATATCTTATAGGTACCAAAGTTACAGTATTTACTGACCATGTGGCCATTAAGTACTTGCTCACGAAGAAAGATGCAAAACCAAGGCTAATTCGTTAGATACTTTTACTCCAAGAATTTGACCGTGAGATCCAAGACAAAAAAAGGTGTCAAAAATCAAGTACCTGATCATCTATCGAGGTTGGAACAAGATAAGGTAACCTAGTCTGGTGTGCCTATCAACGAGAATTTCCCAGATGAGCACTTATTTGAGGTAAGTCAAATTCATGAAATACCCTGGTTTGCTGATTTTTCCAATTATCTTGCATGTGGAATAATTCCTCAAGAAATGACATATCAACAAAGGAAGAAATTCCTTCATGATAGTTGGTATTATTTTTGGGAGGATCATTTTTTTAAAGAGTGTGTAGATAATATAATCTGAAAGTGTGTAGCTGAAAGTGAGATTGTTGAGATCTTATATCATTTCCATTCATCTCTAAGTGGGGGACACTTTGGTGGTTCACGTACTGTAGCAAAGATTTTTCAAGCAGGTTTCTTTTGGCCTACACTATTTAAATATGCTTATGCTTATGTGAAGAACTGGATAAGTGCCAAAGAACCGGAAATATATCAGGGAGGAATGAGATGCCATTGACAAACATTTTGGAGATTAAATTGTTTGACGTAATGGGCATTGACTTCTTAGGCCCATTTCCTTCTTCATATGTGAACAAATACATCTTAGTTGCTGTGGACTATGTATCTAAGTGGGTTGAAGCTGAAGCATACCCTACAAATGATGCTAAGGTAGGCATGCGATTCCTACATAAGCATGTGTTTACATGATTTGGGACACCAAGAGCTATTATTAGTGATGAAGGTTCTCACTTTGTGAACAAATGGCTTAAGTGGTTGCTTGAAAAATATGATGTGAAGCACAGGATTGCTACTGCCTATTACCCCCAGTCTAATGGACAAGTTGACAGAATGAACCGTGAAATCAAAGGTATCCTTGAAAAGGTAGTACGCCCTAATAGAAAAGATTGGTCTCGAAGGCTTGATGATGCATTATGGGCCTATCGAAAGCATTCAAGAATCCATTAAGAATGACTCCTTATCGGTTAGTTTTTGGAAAGGCATGTCATTTGCCATTAGAATTGGAGAATAAAACTTACTGGGATTTGAAGCAGTTAAATTTTGATCTTAAACAAGCTGGTGAGAGAAGGATGTTACAACTTGATGAGTTGGAAGAGCTAAGGTTGCTTTCCTATGAGAATGCCAAAATGTGTAAAGAAAGATCAAAGAGATGGCATGATAGCCATATACAACCTCACGAGTTTAAAGAAGGTCAGAAGGTGTTATTGTTTAATTCAAGGCTGAAGTTATTTCTTGGGAAGCTGAAATCCCAATGGAAAGAACCTTATACCATCCACCAAGTTTATCCTTATGGAGCTATTGAATTGTACGACAATTACAAAGGTACGTTTAAAGTTAATGGTCAACGTCTCAAACACTACTGGGATGGTGAAGTTGAGTGAGTTGGATCTTCGTTCAAATCAATAGACCCTTGATTTTTCTTAAACTCATCTTGTAAATAAATAAATAATTAGAATTTATTTTCTTAGATTAAGTACATTTAATTAATTCTGTCTAAGGAGATTGGAACTTAAGCGGGACCGATGTGACCCCTCCAACCTTTCTTGGGAATTAATTTAATGTAATTTGTTAAGAAGAAATCTTCTAATTAGGTTTTTAAATGTTTTTAAAGTTTATATTATTTTGTTAAAATTTAAATTTTTATGATAATAAAGGGGGTCAAATTTGACCCAAGTGCTAATAGGTTTTTTTAGTGAGACAGTCTGAGTTTAAAACCCAAGATAGCAAAAAAGAGGGAAAAATTTAACCTTTGCTGTCACACCCATTACTTGCCGCCCAAGTAACTTTAATTTAGCTAAATTTTTGCTACATGTTGCCCTAATTTTTCCCTATATACACCCCTCTCCATTCTACTAAATTTTTGTATCCCTCAAAGTAATTTGCTTACACCCTAAAATTTCTTAAAATCTCTCTTTTTGTGTCGCTAGCCTCAAATCCCGAAAGGAATCTCTAGCCCATCTCTTTTCTTTGGTCGAAACTATCTAGTGTCGTCACAAGAGAATTACCTAAGCATCAACGTCGCTGCCGTACGCAACCATTATCGCCGCCGCATAACACTATTGCTGCATCACGTTAGCGCTACTGCCGCAACTCCTTCACCGTCGCAAGGTTTTTCGAAGAAAGTTCCACCTTCTTTTGCCGATTTCTCTTTTTCCTCTGCAAGCATAAACTTTTCCGAATTTTTGGGAAAATACCATGTCTCGCAAAAGAACTAGATCGTCAAAAACTACTCCGAAGAACCCGATTTTGATCGATGAAGTGAAAAAGCAATTTGATTCAATTTTCAAGTATCAACCTATGATGCTGGAAAAAGGTTTTAACATGAAAAGCAATGATGTGATGGTTGTCCTTGTGCTGATTAGAAAGATAATCAATGCTCTCAAGTGGGAAAGACTCTGTGACGCTCATTCACTTCCCAATGATGAACTAGTTCGAGAATTCTATGCTAGTTTGACTACAGAAGATGCTACTGAAGTCATCATTCGAAAGAAAAAGGTATCTCTTACTTCTAGGTCCATCAATGATTTGTTTAATTTACCTAATGTTGAGGAAGATGAGTACCACCCTATGATAAACAATATCAATTGCGATTTTCTTCAACAAGTGCTTGATGTTGTGACAAATCTGGGATCCCAATGGATTATAAGAATGTATGAGAGCCATTCTTTTCGAAGAGAATATTTAAAACCAGTAGCAAAGGTATGGTTTTATTTTGTTCGCTACAATTTTATGCCTATCTCACATAGTTCCACCATCTCGATAGAACGAATGCTCTTGTTATATGCAATTTTGACAGAAAAGTCCATTAATGTTAGGAAAACTATCCTTAAAGAAATTCACGATTGTGCTAAAAAGAATGTAGGAAGTGCTTATTTCCCATCATTAATCACTTCACATTGCTTAAGGGCCCGTGTTAAAACACAAGAAAATATGAAGGGGCAGTATGTCCAAGGGTGCATCACAAGTCACAATCTTGAAAGGTTAGTAGAAAGAGTGCATGAGCTGAACCAAGGCGAGCAAGAGGAACCAACTGAGCCAGAAATCGAAGAGTCAACAAATAAACTGAAACTGAAGCACTAAAGAAGAAGAATTTGATAAGGAACCAAATAGTCCTCAACCAGCTGAAGGAGCTGAAAACTCTGAAACAAGGGTTGAGCTAGAAGAAGAACCAGTCAAGCTAAGTGTTGAACTAGAATTTACGACTCCAATGCTGACTCCTGCAAGTACTTCAAAGAAATCAGAGCTGTCAATTTTGATGGATATGTGCAAGTTCATGCACAATCAACAACAAACTTACTGGAAATATGCAAAAATTAGGGATGATTCAATTCGAAATACTTTTAAGAATATCTCTAACACTTTTGTTTCTAAGTTCCCAGATGCTATCTTTGAGACATGGACGAAAGATACTGACGATGCAAGCAGAGAGGGAACTAAAGAAGACAAGGGGAATGAGTCAGAAAAATAAAATGGGAGATTCTTGTCTTGTTATTTATTTAGTTATTTTTAGGTCTTTAGCAATTTATTTCTTTAGTAGTTAGGATTTAATTTCTGCAAAATAAAACATAGCAAGCATGAATAAACACTTCCTTAGAAAGAAAAAGACTAAGTGATATGGTAATCGGAATGAACATGTCTAAGATTGGGTTATTAGGAAAGACTTGGTATTTAAGTAGTCTTAATGACTAGCCTCTCTTTCTTTACAAACCCTACCTAGTGTTCAGTTTTCATTCATTACTTTGTTATTGCAATAAGGACATCGCTTCTTTTTAAAGGGGGTAAGGCAAATAAATTGCTCAAATTTTAAAATTTTCAAGTATGTTTCAATCATTTCTTTCATAAGGATGTTTTAATAAATGAATGTTTAGAGAAATTATTTTTAATAAGATAACTTGTACACAAGTATGAATGATGATTTTATCTTAGTGATTGTATGTTATCGTGAAGAATGGAATGTTTGCCATGAAAACTTAGTTTCTCTTGAGATCAGACATGCATGAAGGTTTATATCTTTAGAATTGACTTAGTAACTTTCTTGAGGCGAAATCTTAGGGGACATAAAAATCTAAAATGATATAGGCACCATTTTTCTTTGGACCGTTTGAGCCTTTTCAAGCCCACCTTATGATATTAGACCCTTGAAACTACAATTTTGAGCTTTAAGGCCTGTTTTTGAAATGAACCTACATTATAAGTCGGTTACCATCTTTTTAAAATTATCCTAATTTTGTGCACCTATCTTAACTTAAGTGTCTTGGGAATCAACATTTGAGGAAATTTTCATAAAGATGTATGTGCTCATGCTTAAAAAAAACACAATCACAAAGACAAAGAAAGAGCGAAGAAAAGTTTGCCTAGTCTTCAAAAAGGAAAAATGTATGAGCTTGAGTTCAAAATAAGTTTGGGGGTGTTCCAAAGGTTCACTTGAAGAAAAAAGTTGAATTTCGAGAAATACAAGACAAGTTAAAGGTTAAGATTTTTGAAATCGAAATGTCCCATCTCTTAAAATCCCTACCTTTAACCAAGCCCCATTACAACCTTATAAAAGACCTATTGATTTGATGATTATGTCACCTACATTAGTGGAGAGGAAGTATTAAGTTCAACATATGAAGATAATAAATAAGCCTTATGAATGTTTGCTTGATTGATGAGAAATTGTGTTGAATGAAGAATATTATCTATGGCTATGACATACATGCAAACTATGATTCATGTTGGCATATCTTGAAACTTGAAATAAAATTTTTAAAATGTTTGTATATGAGTTACTTGTTAATAAAGAAGATCTATGAGTATGAATTTGTTGATGCATGATTATGAGACGAAGATTGATGCTACTTACACTCTTAGCAAAATTTGCCTTAGCAAGACCTTGCGCTGTGCATGAACATTACTCGGGACGAGAAATGATTTAAGTTTGGGGGTGTGTAAACTGAAAAATATATAGGATTTTTCCTATATAATTCATCACATTTTTACTTAAAATTGTTGTTAAAACCAAGTAATTGTTTAATAAATTAATAAAATATGTGAAAATATGAAATTAGGACATAGAAATTATTAAAATGTGATTTTATGTTTTATTATATAGTTTTCATGTATAAAATGACTTATTTTATATTAATTTAAGCATATTATATTTTTAAGCTATGAAGTGGGCCATGCATGATTAAATTAAATAATAAAATATAATGTTATATTTTAATAATTTATTAATAAAATTGAGTTTAATTAATTAAGTAAATTGATTAATTAAAGTGGTTAAATTAATTCATTTGGTCCTCTAAACTATTTGCTATTTTTGACAGGTCTGAGAGTTTTCTTCTAATTGCAAAACAGTCCAAAGTGGGAACCAAGTCAACCCAATTTTTGGTTTCACATGGCTGATCATAAACCAATTTTTGGTTTAATTACATAAGGCCCTTAAAGAGTTAAAGAAATCAGAGATTTACCTAAAGATTTGCTGGAGACCGAGTCATAGTCCTAAGTTGTTGTGGCATTCAAATTGACCAAAAATCAAGGAAAATCAACCACATTTCCTCAATTCATGGCCGACCACTCTTGGAGGAGGTTTCAAAGGATGGACACTCCAAATTTCAGCAAACTAGCTCTCTTGCCTCACCTATAAATAAGAGCTCATTTCTCAATTTTTTAAGCATCCCTCATCCCTCATCCCTCATCCTTCTCATCTCTCATCCTCTCTCTCAACTCTCTTAGCTCTCACGCCTATCATCATCCTTGTATAAAAATTTTAGCAAATTAGCCTCTCAAAGAGCCCTTGGTCGGCCACCTTGGAGAACTATCAGCAATGGAGCAACGCAAAGAAGCAAAGGAGCCTCGTCAGTAAGAGTCTTGGGTGACAATCACTCTAAATTGGGTTTAATCTTTCTTTTCTTTAATTTAATTTAAAGATGTTTGCTATGAGTTCTATATTCTTGTTTACAAAAATGATAGCTTAAATTTTATTTAAGCTAGGATGATTATTTTGATTAAATAATATTTATGTGATTTATGCTTATAATGTTTATGCCTCAATCGATCATGTTTTCAATTAAAATTAAGTCTGTATTTCGTTCATACGTGATTGAAATGCACATGAATTAGCTGAGCGGTCCTAACCAGATGATGGCTAATGGACGCATAATTGAAATGTGCATGCTCAATTTGGATCCTAACCCGATTAAATTGTAGGTTGCATAACAACCCTAACCAGGCTCTGTTATCTGCATAGTTTGTAGATTTATGTGATTAAATTGCTTCAAACCTAACACGTCCCTATTACCTCACACAAATGCTAAGAAACCCTTAGTAAAAAAGGATCAGCAAAATGTGTATTTACTAAGTAAAGGATTCCGAAAGAACCTAATTTGGTTTCCGAACTCATGAATGATCAAGTTGCCATGGAATGTTTTTCCGAATATTATTAAGCATGATGATAATAAATTAAGTTTAATTAAAGTAATTATCCGAGTTTATTTCTGTTATAATTGTTGCAAATAGTGTTAAATTTTGCTAAAATTTATTTCTTTCATATAGTTTGCATATTAGGATAATTTACATTATGGATCATTACATTTAGTTTATACCACTTCTCAAGTATATTTTATTTTTATTTTTGAAATTGTTAATATAATTTTACAAATTAAGTGACTTAGCACAAATACAATCCCTGTGGAGACGATAACTCGATACTTACTTATTACTTGATAACGATTGTGTACACTTGCACAAACCCGAGCGTTACAATATTTTTATGATCACATATCATAGTTTCATATCATTCTTGTTTATGTTTTGCTCAACTCAATTCAAATCTCGACATTTTATATCATCATATACAAACTAAATCATGAGGCAATGAGAACTCTTACCTCAAACAAACACATTTGTAACATATAATGTATATATGTATATTGAACTCAAATCATAAAAGTACAAACCAAAATTTTTGCTACTCGTCTACGACTCTCGCCTTTCCTTTCTCTCGAGAAGGCCTAGCATCGTCTTTAGCTACGTTTGATAATTCAAGTAACACCCCTTACCCGGTCCAATCACTGAACTCGAGTAATTGGATGCTACAAACAAATACAAAATAATTACATGTAATTTATTAATCAAAATCTCAATCAAATTTCATTACATCACATATGGTCATGTAAAACATGTAATTCAATAAATTTTGGGTTTATATCGAACTTATGAAAGCTTAAAACCAACATGGATCAATTTGAGACAAAAATAAAAAGATAGAAAAAATATGTAAATAGGGGTTACACAACTGTGTCCCCTGACCGTGTGGAATGCTAAGGCCGTGTGGGATGAGATACATGTAACAGCCCATTTTTCAGTGAAATCAGAATGTGGTTTTGGGACTATAAATCTGACGAGTAAATTATTATTTTATTATTTTAAGGTCTATGGAATTTTAGTAGGGTTGTATTAAAATTTTGTTAAGAAATTTTGATGTTTGCATGTTTAATTGAGTAAAAGGGACTAAATCGTAAAAGGTACAAAAGTGAAGTTCTATTAGTAAAAAGGGTCAAGTGGCTATGAATTTTAAATGTTAATGGACTTAGATGGTAATTAGACCATTTATAATGTTAGTGGACAAAGATGGGCATGAACTAAGGGTTTTATGTAGTTAATAAATAAGTTAAAGTAAATTAATACAAACAATTGTATCATCTTCCTAAACATCCTTCTTCACCAGAATTAAGAAACAAAAACCTCTCTTTTTCACCTTGAAGGTTCAATTATGTCCAAGGGTTGCATGTAAGTGATTTTTGATCCCGTTTTTAATGATTTCTATGCTTTTGAAGTCATTGTAGCTTAATCTAGTTAGCTCAAGGATCAATTTGCAAAACTATTATTCTTGGATAATTCTTGATGTTTAATGAAAGATTATGAGTCATTGTTGTTAAATAAACAAGTTTTGTAAAGTGATTTTTGATAAAAATGTCATTTAGGGACTTATTTGTAAAAGTAATAAAATTCCATGGTAAATTTGTGAAATGTTGATTTGTATGGGTTGATATAGGTCCCTGGTGAATTTGAGTAGCATGACATGAGGATGAAAATGCTTAGATTTCAATTTACGAGCTTAAGGACTAAATTGTAAAATGTTAAAATGTTAAAATTTGCAAAATATGAAAATGGAATGAATTGAACAATAGAATTATTAAATGAATTGAGTTGTTCTACTTAGATCAAGATAGACCACATACGAACTTAGATCAGGGAAAAGCTAAAGCCTCAGATTAGTCAACTACATCTTTACGCTTTGTTTGTCGAGGTAAGTTCGTATGATTAAATATTGTTTTAATGTTATAATGATATATATGTTAATGTGTTATTTTTCATGTAACCATATGATGTATATCCAACGATGTTACGATAGTTATTGAGCCCCGTTTGAACCTTAAGAATTCGTAGGATACAAATGACATGTCATTAGGGTTTTCATGTTTCAGGTGCTGGTCTTGAATGTCCTACCGATGGTTGAGGTCTTGCATTTGTTGCATATACTCCATAGCTCATGTGAGCAACATCGTGTAGCTTACATTCTGACCCACAGCTCGTGTGAGCAGGCCCATTTCACAGCTCATGTGAGCAACGATGTAAAGGAAATGTTATGGTTATGTATTTAGCACACTTCGTGTGAGCTTTCTTGCGTATCTGATGATATTCTAAATGGTTCAACGGGCATGAAAAGGAAATGAAAGGTAAGTGTTCAAATGAACTATGTCATGAAATTAAGAAAAGGATTGAAATGGAAAGCTTCAATGGAAATATGCTTATGTTCATGAAAATGATGCATTCAAAAGAAGTATGTTCATGTACAAATTGCTTACCTTATGTTAATTCAAGTGAATTATGTTTGAATGAACTAACATGTGTTGTTGATGGTGCTTAGGCTTGTGCCAAGCTTGTGGTTGGATTATGTTATGCTTAATCTTAAGGTTATGTATTGAAATGGTAAGTTATGTTCATGTTTTACGAACTTACTAAGCATTATGTGCTTACATAGATTTCTTTCCTATGTTTTATAGATAATCGAAAGCTCAGCTGGTTTGAAAGCTCGTCAGAGATCTATCACACTATCCAACGAATATATTGGTAGTTTTTGATGTTTTGGCCAAGGTTATAATGGCATGTATGTTAAGAGTATGCCCAAAGATTAATCATGAGAAGGTTGTAATAACATACTTGGTTTATCATGTTTATTAATATAAGGCGTTACCATTATTATTTTAGTTTCTTTTCTGTGTGTATAAATAAAATGTTTTCTAATAATGTCCTAAGAATAATATGATTATTCTTAAAAGATCCTTAGTCAAGTATTATTGTTGGATAGGACAAGAATAATGCATTAAGACTAACATGTAGTTGATTGATGATAAAGAGTTATCATTGATATGGAATATCAGAATCGATGCATGAATATGTGGTTAGAGAACAACATATTGGACTGACCCATTATGAGTATGTTTCTTAGATTATTATGTAATTGTCACGACATTACTCATAGTGATTAATATGTATATGATCCTCAGACTTGAGATCATCATAATCCCAACATCGTGAGTAGTATATTTTGATACAGTCAAACGTACACCGTAACTAGTTGTTCTATAAAGGCTGGTGTTGGATATACCACAATCGATGTAGAGGGATATGGTTGGTCGATATAGAATAAGTCCTTCCTACATAATGAGAGTAATATCTTAGGCCACTTGATTAAGTGAGACTAGAAATGCATGGCCATGCTCAAATAAGTTGATATGAGATGTCATACTTATTTGTATATCGTAGTCTCCTTAAAATATCAAGGAACATGGAATGGACTATACAAGTGTGACCATTCCATGACTTGTGTCCAATCATAAAAATAAAGGACTTAAGGATTATTGCATAAAAGGTTAATCATAAAAGGTTATGTCGAATCATGATCTCTTGTGACTTAGGTAGCAATGATGCATTGCTAGATGCCACTCATTGTTTGTAACATTGGAATCGTTCTAGTATTACTGCTAACGTTACAAGAACCTGCAGGGCCACACCCTATAGTTAAAATGAACGGAATAAACCATAGTTGGTATTGTTTTTAGGTGTCAGTTGAATTAAATTAATTATAGAATTAATTTAATTCGATTTCCAACACATTATGTACAAGGTTGTTGTACACATAATGAGGTTAGCATATGAATTTAAATAAATATATGGTTTACCGAAATTATATTATAATTAATGTAATTATAATTTTCGGTTTAAAATATTATTATATTTATTTTAATTCATAAATAAAAACCCTAAAAAATAAATAATAAGGATATAAGTATCCCGTTTTTCTTTGTTTTGGTCTAGCAGCCGTCAAAGAAAATTCACTCTCAAAACTGTTTTGGGGATTTCTTCCGTTCGTAGTCAACTGGGTGGATCACGTAGAGGTCGGAGTCTCGATAGATTGCGGCTTAGTTCAACTGTAGATCAGACTACACGTTGTTGAGAAGTTGCTGTCTACTCAGAACAGCATTAGGTAATTTCGTAACCCTTTTCACCCCGATTCGTTCCTCACACATGGATCCGTGGTTAGGGTCGCCGATTATTAAATTTTTCCGCTGTGCCGTAGGGGTGCCGGTGATCCAACAATGTTTAGGTGGACTTGTGTTTGATGTTTAGTTGAATGCTTAGATGTTGATTTTGGTATGTATGAGTTAGTTGTTTTGGTATGATTTTGATGATGGTTGAATTGTGTCTCAAATGGTAAGTTTATCTTGAAGTGATATAGGTCAAGTTTTGATATGTTTTGAGTTAGAAATGAATTAGATGTTTATGAATGAAATGTGGTCAGGTATATGTATATGTTTAGGTAAATTTGTATGTTTGCTTTTGAGGTGCCTTGGATGGCATATTGGTTGAACGGATTTAGTCTTTTGAATTGGTCATTTCATGCATGCTTTGGTAAGGTTTTGATGCTTTGGTTATGTGCACAAGATGCTTTTAGGTACATGTTTGATTTGGTGATTGAAATGGCTTGATTTTTGGCCAATTTCATGTCGACACGGCCGTGTGTCCCCTGTAGGTTTTAATGCATGCACGTCAGGCTGTAACATGCCCTAACACACGGCTATGTGTCCCTATTTGGATTGTTACACGGCCTGAGACACAAGTGTGTGTCTCAGCCGTGTGAGTCACATGGCCTGGCAACACGGCCGTGTGACCCCTACAGTCTAATTTTTCTAACTTTTACTTAAACTTTCCAAATGTTTCCAATTTAGTCTCGGATTGTTTCTAAAGTATATTTATGTCCTCGAGGGCTCGATTTAGGGACGGTTTGTATGTGAATGAATGTTTTATACCATGTTTATATTAATATATGAAATGCATATTTCAATGTTATGTTTTTACAGTAATACTTTGTAACCCTATTTCGACGACGGATACGAGTTAGCGATGTTACAATACACGGTTCTGTGACTCCTATTTACAGTTTTTTCCTATATTTTTGTTTTTGTTCCAAATTGATCAATGTTTGATAAGGCTTATTTTTAAGCTTTTGTAAGCTCGATATAAACCTGAAATTGATTGCATTACATGTTTTACTTGATCATATGTGATGTAATGATATTTAATTGAGATTTTGATTAATACATTGCATATAATTATTTCTAAAGTATATTTAGGTCCTCGAGGGCTCGATTTAGGGACGGTTTGTATGTGAATGAATGTTTTATACGATGTTTATATTAATATATGAAATGTATATTTCAATGTTATGTTTTTACAGTAATACTCCGTAACCCTATTTCGACGATGGATACGAGTTAGCGATGTTACAATACACAGTTCTGTGACTCCTATTTATAGGTTTTTTCCTATCTTTTTGTTTTTGTTCCAAAATTGATCAATGTTTGATAAGGCTTATTTTTAAGCTTTTTTAAGCTTGATAGAGACCTGAAATTGATTGAATTACATGTTTTACTTGATCATATGTGATGTAATGATATTTAATTGAGATTTTGATTAATACATTGCATATAATTATTTTGTATTTGTTTGTAACATCTTATTACTTAGGTTTGGTGATCGGACTGGTAAGGTGTGCTACATTTATTGGTATCAGAGCTATAGGTTTAGTTGATTCATGGATTAAATCGAGCTCAGAATCGAGTCTAGAGGTACATGCTAAAGTTGAGTCGAGTTTGAGTTGGGATTTGGGTTCTGATTATACTATTTTTGTTTTATAGTTGAAAGATGTCAAGAGAATTTGAAAATGAAGTTAATCAAAGTATTCATAGTAGCAGTTACTCCGTTGAGAAAGAAATTAAGGTTGAATCGGTAGCACAAAGCATTGATTTAGCTGGTGCACAACAACGTAGGGTTGATAAAGATAGAAATGAGGGGTAAGGTGATTCAATTATACTTCGAGCTATTGCTGATGCTCTACGGAGACTGGTGGGAGCTACTTTTGTGGTAGTACCTATGCCTGTTGTTCGGCAAGCCCCAATTAAGGAATTCTAGAGGTACGATACTACAAATTCCTGGGTTTGAAAGGGGTTGATCTCTTAATTGCTGAAGTTTGGTTAAAATAAACTAAATGAATTCTACAATAACTTGAATGCACCCCACATGAATGCATAATCTGTGATGTTTCTCTACTACAAGGAGAAGCATATACGTGGTGGCAGATTGTAACACATCACGTACCTGCTGAGCGAGCCGATTGGGAGTTTTTTCAAATTTAATTCTAGAAAAAGTATGCCAGAGAGTTATACCTTGAAGATCAGCAGTAAGAATTCTTGTTCTTGAAATATAATGAGATATTGGTAGTTGATTACGAGCGTGAGTTTCTATGACTTAGTAAATATGATAGACTATATACTCACATTCTTATATTAATGCTGAAATGGTTAAACCGGGGAGTCAAAAATCTGAAACATCGAAAGTAGCTATGGTTGTATCGAGTCCTTTAGGGCAGCTAGTGTTAGTTGATCGGGTAAGTAGGTGGTGTTCGTTAAAGATTCAAAATGTATATTTTCCTGTCGACTTGTTGATTATGCCATTCGGCGATTTTGATCTTATTTTGAGTATGGATTGCCTAACCTAGCATTGGGTGATATTGGACTGCCATAAAAAGAAATTTTTTGGTTTAGAGTTCAGATGGTAGCACAATAGAGGTGAATGATTTTAGACTGAGTGGTTCAACTCATATCATTTCAGCAGTTCAAGCTAATAAACTCCTAAATCAAGGTTGTGAAGCTTTTTTGGCCTATGTTATTAACTCAAATGCTAGTGATAGTCAAATTAGGAAGATTTGAACCATTTGTAATTTCTCTGATGTGTTTTCCAAGGAATTATTGGGATTACGACCAGATCTGGAAGTTGAGTTCACAATTGAAGTGTTCCCTGGTACAGCTCCAGTGTTGATTTCCCATTATCATATGGCACTAACAGAGCTAAAGAAATTAAAAGTTCAGTTGCAAGATTTACTGGACAACGGCTTCATAAGCCCTAGTATATCATCTTGGGGAGATATTGTTTGTTAAAAAGAAAGATGGTTCGATGTGGCTTTGTATAGACTATCGATAATTGAATAAGTTAACGATTAAGAATCAGTACCCCCTACCTTGTATTGATGATTTATTCAATCAATTGAAAGGAGCTTCAGTCTTTTCCAAGATTAATTTGAGGTTTGGTTACTATTAGTTGAAAGTGAAAGATAGTGACATACCAAAAATTGCGTTCCGTACGCGTTATGGCGACTATGAAATTTTGGTGATGTCTTTCAATTTGACAAATGATCATGCGACATTCATGGATCTCATGAACCACATCTTTTAACCCTATTTGGATTAGTTAGTGGTAGTTTTCATCGAGGACATTTTAATGTATTCGAAGACTAAAGTTGAGCCTGAACAACATCTCTGAATCATTTTGCAAGTTTTGCGAGTAATGATATTGTACAGAAAGCTTAGTAAATGCGAATTCTGGTTACCCGAAGTTGTGTTTCTAGGACATGTTATTTTAGCATATGGGATTCATGTTGATTTGAAAAACATTGAGGCTATATTATAGTGGAAAGCCCGAAAAACTTGGTTTGGCAGGTTATTACCGAAGATTTGTAAACGGGTTTTTGAAGATAGCTATGCTAATGACGAAATTGTTGCAAAAGAATGTTCAGTTTGTCTAGAGGAATCAGTGCCAAGAGAGGTTTGAGAAATTGAAAAAAGATGTTGACTAAAGCACTTGTTCTAAGTTTTCTTGAATCGAGAAAAGACTTCATGGTATATAGTGATGCTTTATTGAGTGGTCTGAGCTATGTTTTGATGTAAGACGGGAAATTAACTGCATATGCATCCTGCCAACTAAAAACACATAAATGTTATTATCTAAGACACGATTTAGAGCTAGTCGTGTGATTTTTGATCTAAGGATAAGGAGGCACTATCTGTATGGTGAAAAGTTTCATATTTATACCAATAAAAAAGTCTTAAATATCTCCTAACTCAAAAGGAGTTAAATTTGAGACAACGTCGTTGAATTAAACTTTTGAAATATTACGATTGTGTTATTGATTATCACTCTGGTAAAGCTAATGTCTTAGCAAACATGTTGAGCAGAAAGGCAACAGTTGAGTTATGGGGGATGTTCACCCAACTCATCATTAGCATTGATGGTAGCTTGTTGGCTGAATTGAAAATGAAACCAGTTTTGTTTGAAAAAATTAGAGAGGTTCAGCTTGTTGATGCCAAGTTTTCGGGAAAAAAGAGAAAGGGTTCAAAGTGACTTCGTAGAAAACTTCAGCATTAATGGTCGTGATTGTCTAAGGTTTCGTAATTGAATATTTGATCTAGATGTTGTAAATCTAAAAGAGTTAATACTTCTTCGTGAAGCTCACAATAGCCCTTTTGTTATGCACCTTAGGAGAACAAAAATGTATGGCGACTTACGGAAATTGTATTGGTGTCCTAGAATGAAAAGAGATATAGTTGAGTGCGTTGCTAAATGTTTAAATTGTCAGTTAGTTAAGCTGGAACATCAGGTTCCCATCAGACTTCTTTAGCCTATCTTGATTCCTGAATGGAAATGAGAGCGCATGATAATGGATTTTGTAAATGGTTATCGTTGTCTCCGAGAAAAATAAGTGTTATTTGGGTGATAGTTGATAGGTTTACGAAATCAACCCATTTTGTTGTAATTAGAACCGATTGGTCACTTCTGAACCTAGCTGAGGTATACATTCGGGAAATTGTTAGATTGCACGGTGTACTTGTGTCGATTATTTTTTATCGTGATCCTCAGTTCACTTTGAGATTCTAGAAACAATTGCACAATTCTTTAGGCACAAGATTAAACTTTAGCACTACGTTTCACCGGCATACGAAAGGACAATTAGTTTTGGAGGATATGCTTCGAGCCCACGTAATTAATTTTGACTTAAGATGGGAACATTATTTACCTTTGGCCAAATTTTTGTACAGTAACAGTTTCTAGTCGAGCATTCAAATGGCTCTGTATGAATCATTATATGGTCATATGTAACACCCCTAACTCATATCCGTCGTCAAAATAGGGTTATGGAGCATTACCAGAGTTTACATTTCAGAACTTTCAAAAATATAAATCATTTACTTCACAACATTTATCATAGCAAATTCAGTCAACAACATACATATTGTCCCTTATATGAGCCCTCGAGGCTCTAAAAACACATTAGGAACAAATCAAGACTAAATTGGAAACATATAGAAATTTCAGGGAAAAGATGAAAATTTACAAAATGTAGGGGTCACATGGCCGTGTGAGTCACACGACCAAGAGACACGCCCGTGTCTTAGGTCGTGTGGACATTTGAAGTAGGGACACACGACTGTGTCCCAGCCTATGTCCGTGCCTATGTAACTCACTGACTTGGGTCACACGGCCAAACCACACGCTCGTGTGCTAGGCCATGTACCCTTCGAAATAGCCTCACACGCCTGTGTGCTAAACCTTGTAACAGCCTAACTTACAACCCTCTAAAAGTTGCAGGGGACACACGGTCGTGTCGCTTTACCGTGTGTCACACAAGGTTGAGACACACACCCGTGTCTCTGCCCGTGTGGAGAAAAAATAGGCCACTTTCAAGCCATTTTTCTCACCCAAACATACATCTACCTACCACCAATTTTCCACATATAATCATGCACCTAAAGTGCAACAAACCATGCTATAACAAGCTATCCAATCAAGGTACATAAGCATACAACCAATGTGCCAAAAGGCACCTCAATTACAACCATTAAACATGTATATCCATATACATAAATTGGCCAAAAGTTCTACTAACTTATTAATAAACTTATGTCATAACTTACCACTTTGTTTGCATTTCAAATTCACATTCAAATGTACCAAATTTACCATTTAACAATTAGCATCAATAATCATATATGACAACTACATTTTTCATACCAATATGAACATGTTCAACTTCCATCATAAGACCACATACATATATCAACATATCAACCACTCAAAATACCAAATCTACAAGCCAAAACATAATGGCTAAAACATCAACCAAAATGACATATATATACTAAAATCATCAATTAAATATTAGACATAGTTCACCTATACATGCCATTATAACCAAAATTAAACAACCGAAAATATCAAAAGAGCCGATGGATAGTGTGATATAGCTCCGACAAGCTTCTAACCCGAACAAGCGTTCAATTCACTATAAAACATGGAAAGTAACACAAACTAGGCATTTAAGCTTAGTAAGTTCGTATAACATAGAATATAACTTACCATTTAGACATATAATAGGTAAGTAAACAAGCATATCCCAACACAATTTGGCCAAATGCCTAAGCACATATACACCAACCATGTTCGCCATGTTATTACATCTGCAAGCCAATAAACATAGATGAACATAACCATTGATCAAGTTCCATATACATGTATCAACTAATTCAAGTTTCCAAATACCATGTAACAATATTTTCGTGTAATTCATATGTATACCTATAATAGCTCGTATCAAATTCTTATTATTTCATATAAGAACATTGCCTGTTGAACCATTTAGAATACCGTAGGATACCCGGGATAGCTCACACATAGTGTGCTAGCTTATATAACTGTAATCCGTCAAATCCTGTACATGTCTGCTCACATAAGCTGTGAATCAGTATGCTCACATGAGCTGTGGGTCAGAACATAGCTACACGATGCTGCTCACATGAGTTGTGAAGTATCTGCAACACATGCTACGCCTCAGCCATTGGTAGGACATTCAGGACCAGCATCCAAATCATGTAACCCTAATGACATGTCATTGGTATCCTATGAATTCCTAAGGTTCAAACGGTGCTCAGTAATCGTCGTACGTCGTTGGATTTATGTCGTTTCATAACACGATAAATTGCATACTAACATATATATATATATTGATTTAATCAGAATATAATCACTTATGAATATTCAATTTAATCAAAATTATATAGAATACAGTTCATATGAACTTACCTGTATAAATTGTAGAAATACCAAAGTCCAGGGGCATTTTGGTAATTTTTCATTTTCCTCAATTTTCCACCCAATCTTGATTTAAATTAATAATTTCATTCAATATGTTAATTTAGACAATAAAACAATTTATTCCATGAAACTTTGTCATTTTTGATATTTTTACAAAATTGGCCCTAAAGTTTTACTTTTATTTAATTTAGTCCCTGAGCCCAAAACATGCAAGTTAACCATTTCTACCCAAAATTGAGCATAGCCAAATGTTCATGGTATCCATAACAGCCCATTTATACAACAATTTCACATTAAATCCTTATATTTTTATTATTTTAATAATTTAGTCCCTAATCGGTAAATTCATAAAAAATCACTTAACAAAATACTTTTAATTATCAATCAACATTCCAAAATTATCATTTAACAACAAATATCACAAAATTCATCAATTTCAACATTCAAAATCTTTAACAGTTTCAAAATCGAAGATACGAGCTAGCTAGACCTAGTTGCAACGATCTCAAAAACATAAAAATTATTGAAAACAAGGCTAAAACAGACTTACATGCATCGTCCAAAGCTAGGCCGAAGCTTGAAGCTTCTCCATTTCTTTCTTTCTATGGCCATTCGGTGTTAAAGAAGATGATCGCTTATGTTTTAATTTTATTAACATTTTTTTATTTATTATTTTATCTTTATCATATAATAATAACATATAAAACATTATAATAAAAAGAAATTTAAGCATCCAGCCGTCCCATTATCTTTTGGATGGATAATTTACTCAATAAGGCCATCCAATTATAATTCTTTAATCAATTAACATCTTTAAACTAATAGCGATTTACTTTTCAACTTTTATGATTTAGTCCTTTTCGCTAATTAACTATGGAAACGTTAAAATTTTTCAATGAAACTTTAATACCACCTTAATGACACTTCGTAAACATTTATAAAAATATTTACAGCTCAGTTTATAGAAACGAGGTCCCGATACCTCACTTTCTAAAACCGCTTGACCTTAGGGTCTTAGCACTTGAATTTAATAAATCGCTTATATAACAAAAATCACTATACAAAAATCTTTTTAAAACCATGTTTGACTCGTAAATATTAAATAATAATATTTACAAACTTACCCATCGAATTGGTGGCCCCGAAGCCACTGTTTCTGACACCATTGAAAAATAGGCTGTTACAACTCTCCCCCTTACAAAAATTTCGTCCTCAAAATTTCTCACCTGATAAAAGCCATTAAATGGAGTCTTTTTGTCATCTTCTTAATGGTAATCCACATATAAACCATTTACATCTAACCTCGATTCAAAACTTGCATCAAAACTCATAAAAAAACTTGATATTATATCTAAACTTAATTAAGCAACTATGGTGTTCTCCTGTCATCACTTATCATTAGTAGTATAACTACCGAGAAATTCCCAGTAATCGTCTGTCAAATCATAATCGAGAAACCTAGATTATCAAATTCTAACTGATACTTCTGATATGTTTGCATTTTTAACTTTCAACTGATATTTGTTCCCTTTTCATGGAAATCCTCAAACAATATCATTTAACACAAGCACAACGACTTCAACTATCAAGACAACTTTAACCCATAATAACATTTTCCAATTAGAACTGATCTGATAGATATATTTCTATATCATGTCTTTTAGAATATAAATTCTTCATTCAGACTGTCCGTCTATTTACCCGTGAATGCGCAAAATTTATTCCTGAATCGAGAAATAAACTCGAATATAATCAACTTACCTAACTTTTCAAATGAATAATTCGATTTTGAATAACACAATTGAATCAATCTATCAATCAAATTATAACATTTCAAAATAACTCTTTCTTCTTACCGTCGAGATAATCCAGATATATCGTCTATCATAATTCCCTCAAAATATGAATCAAAGATCTTTACAAATTACATTAACTCAAACGAAACATAACATCCTGTTTTAACTCATTGACATAAACCGATATTACCTAAGGAATATATAATAAAGCTATTTCAATTATTAACATCGAAGTGTTGCACTATACCAGAGCCACAACCATCAAATGAATTAAAACCATAGTGCTATAATAAGACCAACATTACAACTGTATGAATATAACAATATTTCAACATCAATAGTGCATTTTGAAACAAAAGATAAGAACCGAATATAGTTCCAGTAACAACTAGTGCAGAACACAACCTTTAAAAACCTGAGATCTGTATCACAGTGCTCCCATGATTGCACCAGGAATCATAATCGTAATAAATATAATTATCTTCGGCCAATGAATATCCTTTACAGATGAACCATGTTTGATAGATTAAACAATAAGAATGATAAAAAAATCGAGAAACTAAAATTCCAGATGTGAACCTATACTGAATTTCTGAGAATTCAACCCATATTGAATGATAAAGAGCTCGGTGATTCCTCAGAGAAAATCCAGAAGAAAACACCACTCATATGCACTGGAGTCAGTTGTTACAGAGACAACACAATTTGCATATATATAAAGCAAAGCAACAACCAGTAGAAACAGAATAGTAGCATCATATGAGTTTTAACGTCCAATTTTCTACCAAACATAATGGAATAGAATGCCAAAAAAAGATAAAGTAATGCCGATTAGAAATCAATCAGCCTAACAATAATTTCTTCTAACATTATGATTAGCTAGCGTTCTCATACAATAAGAGTCACATCTGAAAATGAAGAGCTGCATATACCTCTGTGGATAAAAGAACATACAGAATACCCCAAAGAGTTCGTCATAAGATACTCGAATATAACCACTGCATTCAAATATCTTTGCAATTCAAACATTATTCCACTAACTACTACAGTCATCAATAATCCCATATTATCCCATTCACTAAAGAAATCAATTCAAAAGAAATTTTGGTTCATATGTTCTTTAGATACCATACCTGAATAAGTCGATTACTAGAGATTAACTTATTCTTTAACAACGACATTGCGTAATCCGAATGATCTTCAGAAAAATATTATATATTTTCTAAAACTGTCTTTACATGCTAACCCATCCTCAGCTCTAGCCACATTATTATTCATTTAGCCATTGAACTCTTCTATTCCACACTGTGAGCTTAATCAAGATAAATCTTGTAAATTCTGTTGTATAAGATTGTACAGTTGAGGGGGTAAAGGTTGTAAAGCCTCTAAATTTGACTCTCATATAAACACACATATAACATAACATTTGTCATCAAAATACATGATAAACCATTTAATCATACCTTTATGATTCTCGACTCATCATAAGCAAATTTTTAATCAGATACTTGAGTATCGCTTTCAACATTATCAAAATTAGCTAAGTTAGAAAACATATTTGTCTATAAGTAAAATAAATCACATTAGAGTCGAGAGATATCACATTCTCACAGGTTATATAATGGCATATATTTCTAGACTTCACACATGCTACGTTCAGTCTGAGAACCGACTAAACCATAGCTCTGATACCGAAAAATGTAACATCCCTAACCCGTATCCATTATCAGAATAGGGTTATAGAGCATTACCGGAGTTTAAATTTCAGAACTTTTCAAAAACATAAATCATTTACTTTACAAAATTTATCATAGCAAAATCCATCAATAGCATACATATTGTCCTTTATACGAGCCCTCGAGGCCCTAAAAACACATGAGGAACAAATTAGGACTAAATTAGAAATATATATAAATTTTAGGGAAAAGATAAAAAATTTCAAAATGCAGGGGTCACACAGCCCTGTGAGTCACACAGCTGAGAGACACACCTGTGTCTCAGGCCTTGTGTACATTCAAAGTAGGGACACACGACCTTGTCCTAGCTTGTGTCTCAAGCTGTGTAACTCACTGACTTAGGTCATACGGCTAAGCCACACGCTCGTGTGCTAGGCCGTGTACACTTTAAAATAGCCTCACATGCCCGTGTGCCAGGCAGTGTCCTAGACTGTGTAACAACCTGACTTGCATCCTTTTGAAAGCTGTAGGGAACATATGGCTATGTCACTAGGTCATGTGTCACACATGATTGAGACATATGCCCGTGTGGATGAAAAATAGACCACTTTCAAGCCATTTTTCTCACCTAAACATGCATCCACCTACCACCAATTTTCCATATATAATCAAGCACCGAAAGTGCAACAAACCATGCTATAACAAGCTATCCAATCAAGGTACATAAGCATACAACCAATGTGCCCAAAAGGCACCTCAATTACAACCATTAAACATGTATATCCATATACATAAATTGGCCAAAAGTTCTACTAACTTATAACAAAATTTATGTTATAACTTACCACTTTGTTCATATATCAAATTCACATTCAAATATACCAAATTTACCATTTAAAAATTAGCATCAATAACATAAATGACAACTACATTTTTCATACCAATATGAACATGTTCAACTTCCATCATAAGACCACATACATATATCAACATATCAACCATTCAAAGTACCAAATCTACAAGACAAAACATAATGGCTAAAACATCAACCAAAATGACATATATATTTATATACCAAACTCATCAATTATACATTAGACTTAGTTCACCTATACATGCGATTATAACAAAAGTTAAACAACTGAAAATACCAAAAGAGCTAATGGATAGTGTGATATAGCTCTGACAAGCTTCCAACCCGAACCAACTTCCAATTCACTATAAAACAAGGAAAGTAACACACAGTAAACATTTAAGCTTAGTAAGTTCGTATAACATAGAATATAACTTACCATTTAGACATATAATAGGTAAGTAAACAAGTATATCCCAACACAATTTGGCCAAATGCCTAAGCACATATACACCAACCATGTTAGCCATGTTATTACATATGCAAGCCAATAAACATAGATGAACATAACCATTAATCAAGTTCCATATACATGTATCAACTAATTGAAGTTTCCATATACCATGTAACAACATTTCCATTTAATTCATATGTATACATGCAATAGCTCGTATCAAATTTTTATTATTTCATATTAGAACATTGTCCGTTGAACCATTTAGAATATCTTGGGATACTTGGGTTAGCTCACACATAGTGTGCTAGCTTATATAATTTTAATCCATCAAATACTGTACATGTATGCTCACACGAGCTGTGAATTGGTATGCTCACACGAGCTGTCGGTCGGAACGCAGCTACACGATACTGCTCACACGAGTTGTGGAGTATCTGCAACACATGCCGGACCTCAGCCATCGGTCAGATGTTCAGGACTAGCACCTAAATCATCTAACCCTACTGACATGTCATTGGTATCCTACGAATTCCTAAGGTTCAAACAGTGCTTGGTAATCGTCGTACGTCGTGTCATAACACGATAAATTGCATACTAACATATATATATTGATTTAATCATAATATAATCACATAAAACATTAAATTTAATCAAAATTATACAAAATACAGTTCATACGAACTTACCTGGCTAAATTATAAAAATACTTATGTTTAGGGGTATTTTGGTAATTTTCTATTTTCCTCGATTTTCCACCTGATCTTGATCTAAATTAATAATTCCATTCAATATATTAATTTAGGCAATAAAATAATTCATTTCATTAAATTTGGTCATTTTTACAATTTTTACAAAATTACCCCTAAAGTTTTACTTTTATTTAATTTAGTCCCTAAGCCCAAAACATGCAAATTAACAAATTTTACCCAAAATTGAGCATATTCGAATGTTCATGGTATCCAGAACATCCCATTTATACAACAATTTCACATTAAATTCTTGTGTTTTTATTAATTTAACAATTTATTCCCTAATCGATAAATTCATCAAAAATAACTTAACAAAATACTTTTAATTATCAATCAACATTCCAAATTCATCATTTAACAACAGAAATCACAAGACTCATCAATGGAAACATTCAAAATCTTTAACAGTTTCAAAATCGAAGATACGGGCTAGTTGGATTTAGTTGCAACGATTAAAAAACATAAAAATTAATGAATATGGGGCAAAAACGGACTTTCATGCATCATCCAAAGCTAGGCCGAAGCTTGAAGCTTCTTCGCTTCTTTCTTTCCATGGCCATCTGGTGTTAAAGAAGATGGCTTAGGTTTTAATTTTATTAACCTTTTTTTATTCATCATTTTATCTTTATCATATAATAATAACATATAAAACATTATAATAAAAAGAAATTTAAGCATCCAACCGTCCCATTATCTTTAGGATGGATAATTTACTCAATAAGGCCATCCAATTATAATTCTTTAATCAATTAACACCCTTAAACTAATGGCGATTGACTTTTTCAACTTTTACGATTTTTTCCTTTTCGCTTAATTAACTATGGAAACGTTAAAAATTTTCAACGAAACTTTAATACCACCTTAATGACACTTTATAAATATTTATAAAAATATTGACGGCTCGGTTTATAAAAATGAGGTCTTGATTCCTCATTTTCTAAAACAACTTGACCTTAGAGTCTTACCACTTAAACTTAATAAATCGCTTATATAACAAAAATAACTATATCAAAACCTTTTTAAAACCATGTTTGACTCGTAAATATTAAATAATAATACTTACAAACTTACTCGTCAGATCTGGTGGCCCCGAAGCCATTGTTTCCTACACCACTAAAAAACGGGTTGTTACATCATAGGTGTTGAACACTTGTTTGTTGGTAGGATTTGTGAGAAATAATGTTGTTGGGTAGAAATTGATTAAATAAATGAAAGATATAGTTAGGGTGACCCGAGATAGATTGAAAGCATCTTTTATTAGACAAATGGTACGCTAATCTAAAATGTTGTCATATTGAGTTTTTTGTGGGTGATAACATGTTTTTAAAGGTTTCTCCGTGAAAGAAATTTCTACGATTCGATTGAAAGGGAAAGTTGAGCCCTTGATTAATCAAACAATACGAAATCACTGAAAGGGTTAGACCAGTTGATTAATCAAACAATACATGATGTTTTTCACATGTCAATTCTCAAGATATGTCGATAGATCTGTCTCACGTTATTTCGGTAAAAGAAATTGACATTCAGCCCGACTTGTCATACAAGGAAGAACTAGTCGAAATTCTAACTCGCGAGGTGAAAGAGTTAAGAAACAAACGTTTTCCATTCGTGCAAGTCTTGTGGTGTAGTCATAGTGTGAAAGAGGCGACTTGGGAATCAGAAGAGACGATGAGATCCTAGTACCCTACATCTTTTTAGGTCAATTTCAAGGACGAAATTTCTTAAGGGGGAGATTTCTAATGACCCGGATGTCAATGGTGTTGAAAAGTGTGGTTTTAAAACTCTGTTTTTGTAAATTAGACCCGTAAATATTTTATTTAAATGTTTACAAATTTATATTAGAAGTGGTTTGAGTTTTGATTGAATAATTTTTTTGAATTAGTGCTTGATTAAAGTTTAGAGACTAAACCGCATAAGTGATAAAAGTGTGAATTATTAAAGATTTATAATTAGAACTTAATTTGACGACCTTAAATGGGAAATATACCAAGAATATGTGTATATATGGCCAGTTAATGAAGTGGAATGTATGTTTATAGTATATAAAAAATGAGTTAATTATATTATAAAATGAATTAAAAATTAATTAAAGAAAAGATATAGGTTAGTGGAATGAAAGAGAAAGCATTCTTTCTCTTTACATTTCACAATTTTGAAACCAAGAAGAAAGGGGGAAGGACGAACAACCTTAGGTTTTCTAAAGTTTCAAGCTTCAATTGGTATGTACAATTTAGTCTTTTTCTTATAATTTTTATGTTTTCAGAATCTCGGGAGCTCAAGCTAGCTAACCCATGTTTAGATACTTTAAAATTTCAGGATTTTACCATTGTTGAATAGTTGAAGTTTTAGGGACCAATTTGATAGATTTTAAGTTTAGTATTGAGAAAAAGACTAATTTGTAAAGTCAATTGATGTTTTGTGCAATAGGGACTTAATTGTAAAAATCCCAAATTTTGTGGTAGAAATGAAAAATAAGAGGTCCTATAGGGACTCTAATGAATTTGTCTTTACAATTTGAGACTAAATTAGAAAGTTAAGTTAGTCCTAATTTTAGGGACTAAATTGAATAAAATGAAAAAGTTGCATAATTTAGTACTTGAATGTGAAAATGGTTGTGTATTAATAATTTTATATGTTTTCTTAATCCGTAGCTAACGTTGGCCCAGATTGCTTGAAAAAGAAAGGAAAAGACAAAATCATCGACAAATAGCTTGGAGTTTACGACTTGTGTTTCTATAATTCGAACTATCTTATAATTGTTGCATATTGGGTAAAGATGTAAGGTGAGATCCTTTGGTTTAAATAAGATGAACTGGATTGATTTGAATTGATTTATGTTTATGAGGACTAACTTGAATATTGATGAAAATAAATGTGAATTAAGGCATTGGTTGATAATGAAATATGAAATGAATACCTTATTAATTGTTCGGGCAAAGTCAAATATAGTTGGCATGTCATAGGATAGGAAGAATTCAGTGTTACTTCGACTACGAGTCGATGAGGCACTGTGATACGACCCGCCCTTGGGAACGGCCATTGCATCAGCCTACAAGCGAGGCTCGTCGTGTTTGCAAGCTGGACATAGCTCAATTTTATTTTTGTGGAGCTTTATTTAGCTCATTTCCAGCTCCTTCAAGTTCAATGAGCTCGAACCAGCTCAAAATTAGCTCAAAATAACTTAGTCAATAATATAGTAGCTGAAATAATTAATTGAGTTAGTTAAATTAGTTATTTACAAGCTTAATTAATTTTCGTTATTAAATTGGTCTTAAATCTGGTCAAATTTAATTATGCATGATATTTTAGTTATTATGACATGTTATTAATTTTGTCTTAATTTATACAGCTTATAAATATGTTTTTAAGCTTGTTTTTAATATGTTAACTTTATTACTTGTTTTAATTATGTCCTAAGGCTGCCAAATTTAATGTGCAGCATTTTAATGTTAATTTAATGTGTCTAAACATGAATTTGAATTATTTGATGAATGTTGCTGCAAGTACATCATCCATGAACGTTTTTGGAGCATGAAAGGTATTAAAAGAGGGTACATGAAGGGGACGGCACATGCATGAATGGGAGAATGAAGTTGGCTGCTGTTTGAAGTCTCCTAAGTGACCATTCAGCCGAATTTATTGCTTACACACTGTTGAATACATCATGGCTGTTCGGATCAAGGTGTTCACATTCAAAGACTCTTCAAAACTTGGTTTTCACACTCAAAGTGACTACTCAACATCTTCTTAATTGCTGGTAATTTTTCAGCAATAGTTGCCACTTAAATGAGCTCCTTTAAGCACATCAACCGAATGTAGCTGCTGCCATTTACTCCCTCAAGCTCCAAGTTCAATTGTCCATCTAGAAGGTGACCATTGGAGCTCCAAGTTCAGCCGAATCTAGCTAGCCCATTTAAGTAATTCATTTGCTTAATTTTTAAGGAATTTAAGTGACCATTTGGCTAGCCTAGTGGATTATTATAAATAGCTGAATTTTCACTTTGTAAAGGACTTTTGACATTTTAATTAGCGAATTGCTACCAAATTTGTGAGGCATTTTCTCTCAAATTTCGTTCGAGGCCCGTAAGACTTATCTAAGCTTTTAGTGGCGTCTTTCCGAGTCTTTTCCGAACTTATCACTCCTAAACCCGAGTGTGGCGTTCACCTTTGATACCTTTGGTTCATACTTTACTAAGTATCGGGTCAAGGTCCTTATCAACCATTTCCAACTCAATTTGGTCCTATAAGTTTCGGGTCGACACTTTTCTTTAGTGTTGGTTCACTCTTGACCTTTTTGAACCATTACCATTTCGTACCAAATCCCTTACCATTTCGTACCAATTCCCAAATACCAAAACGTACCAAAACCAAATACCATTTCTTAATTAATCCTAAACCGAACTCGACCATTCTAGTCATACCATTTCGACTTAAACCAAATCCATATCCAACTTTGCACGGACTTACTTTACTTCTTTGTACACAAATATATTCTAACTCCTTCTCGTCTAATCTACTTCTTCGTTTACGATCGGGAATCAAACGACTCGGACTCAACTACTAAACCGAGATCATATCATTTGGTATCAAAGCTGGTAAAAACGAGAACTACGAGCACTCGAAGTCAATTTGAAATAGGTACGTAAAAAAAGGAGTTCGAAAAAAAAAAGAAAAAAAATTGCATACGGTTTAGGTGCGGACGAAAAGAACGTGAAAGATCCGTAAAAAAAAAGAGTCTGGAGACACTTCAATAGAAATTTTTCCAAAATCTCATTCTACACTCTTTTATATCCCCCGTAGTGAAATTTCACGCAATTAAAAAAAAATTCGATATAAAAAAAAGTGTTTCGAGTTTGTAAGTTTGGCATTCTCTTCTATTCATCTTCTAAGCCACACTTAGCCTAAAGCCTTTCTAGTTTCTTTTAGCCTACCCGTAACCTAACATCAATCCCTTGTAAAGCCATTTGAAGCTGACCCATTGAACTACGATAAGGTCACGACGAGTCGCTTACGAAATCACAAGAGGAAATTGAGTGGAAAAAGGCACGAGTGTTGAGAGAGCATTAGAGAGAAGAAAAAGCCATTAAAGAGTGTAAACACGAGTGGAGTGCCGAATTATTTTCTTTTTGAGTGACTTGTGAGTTTTTGTTGTGAGGTTATAATTTCATATATCAAGAAGCCCTACAATAAACATGGCAGAAAGGCAACCTGTTCGAAATGTGCCGGACTTGAATTTGCAAGCATTGCTACGCGAGGTGGAACGATTGTTCGATCAAAAGTTAGAACCGATTCAAGATAGACTTGATCGTGTGGAAGGAAGAGCCCAACGAAGGAGAACTCCCTTAAGCCCTCCGAGAAATCGAGGATGGCAATCTGATTTAGATGATGAATCTTCCGAGTCGATTGAACACGAAAGTGATCAAGGGTCCAATGCGAATGTTCAACGAAGAGGCCAACACAACCGAGGCCAACGAAATCGAGGAAGGTTCGATGATGACTTGAAAAGCATTAAGTTGTCAATCCCTTCATTCCAAGGCCGATCAGATCCCGAAGCTTATCTCGAGTGGGAGAAAAAGATCGAGCTTATATTTGAATGCCATAACTATTCTGAGGCCAAGAAAGTTAAGTTGGCTGCTATCGAATTTTCGGACTACGCAATGGTGTGGTGGGACCAACTTACAACTAGCCGAAGGCGAAATGGCGAGCGTCCTATCCAAACATGGTCCGAGATGAAGGCTGTAATGCGACGACGTTTCATCCCTTCGTACTACCATCGGGAGTTGTACCAAAAGCTTCAAAATCTTACACAAGGGACGAGAAGCGTGGAGGATTACTTCAAGGAGATGGAAGTGGCCATGATTCGAGCGGATGTGGAGGAAGATCGAGAGGCAACTATGGCTCATTTCTTAGCCGGACTTAACCGTGAAATTGCCAACATAGTTGAGTTGCAACACTACGTAGAGATCGTTGATATGGTTCACATGGCGATCAAGGTCGAAAAGCAACTCAAGATGAAAGGAGCCGTACGTGGTTATTCCTCTTCGAATGCATCTAAGTGGAACCAAGGGGCAAGTAAGAATGTTTCAACGAATCAATCAAAAGAAAATGTGGTGCCCATGAAGTCCAACAAGTCTGTGGTTGAATCTAGCAAAGGTAAGGCCATTGAAAATACTCAATCCCGAACACGTGATATTAAGTGTTTTAAGTGTCAAGGGAGAGGGCACATAGCGAGCCAATGCCCAAATCGCAACACAATGGTGATACTCCCTAATGGTGAAATAGAATCGGAGGAGGAAATAGACAAGAATGAAGAAGAGATTAACAATCCTTCCGATAACGAAGATGAGATAGAGTTTGCCGTTGAAGGCGAAATGCTCATTGTTAAAAGAAGTCTTAGTGCACAAAGCTCTATAGGTGAACCACAACGCGAGAATTTGTTTCATACCCGATGTTATGTTCATGGAAAGGTTTGTAGCGTTGTAATCGATGGCGGGAGTTGCACAAATGTTGCAAGCACACTTATGATCAAGAAGTTGTCCTTGCCGACCCTTAAGCACCCGAGTCCCTACAAGTTACAATGGCTCAATGAAGGAGTCGAACTTAAGGTAACCAAACAAGCCTTGATTCCCTTTTCAATTGGAAAGTACCAAGACGAGATTTTGTGCGACGTTGTGCCCATGCATGCGGGCCATTTACTGCTTGGGAGGCCGTGGCAATTTGATCGGTGAGTCAAGCATGATGGGTTTTCTAACCAATATTCGTTCAAGCACAAAGGCAAAAATATCACTTTGGCTCCATTGTCTCCACAACAAGTGATGGAAGATCAACAACGATTAAAGCAATCCTTGGAAGATTTGAATGAACAAAAAAAGAAATTGAGAGAGAGTGAAAAAGAAAAGAAAAATGATTCAAAAGAAAAGAATCGAGATTGTGAGAAAAACAAGATCAAAGAAAAAGAAAGTGAAAGAAATTTGAGTGAGAGAAAGAAAAATGTTTTGATTAATCGTTGTCTTCCTGTCTCTTCATTTTTTCAGGTTAAACCAAGCAAGGAATTACGATTACATTATATTCCTGAGAAGAGAAGGTTCATATTGCGAGAGAATGGTAAAACCGATCCTCAAATCCATAATCTCAAGGATAGACAAGGTTTGGTTTCTGAAGAACTAAAAACATCTCTATTTTGTTCAAAAGGTGATGACATTCGTGAATATGACAAGTTTGATGAAGAAGTGAAAGATTATTGGCCAGTACTAAGTTTAAATTTGCAAAACTTGATTCGACTAAGTGATCTTGTTTCTTTTGGCCGATTAATATTTTTTTCACATATTTGTTTAAAAGACTTTTTGTGGATTTGTGGTTATTCGTTAAAATCTATTCGTCCATTGGATGGGATTTTTCATGGTGAAGATTTGACCAATCGATTTAATTGTTTGATTCATGAGTCTTCGAATCCATTTGATAGAGTGTGTTGTGGGATATGTGTTTATTTGCATGAACTGTTCATATTCGTAGAATTATTTCCCATGTCTAGTTCCTTGATGAATTTGGAAAATCAATGTGGAAAGGTAAGGCTTATCTATATTTTTGAATTCGGCAATAGTTCTTTTGCTCTAATTGTGATTGAAAATTTGGAAAGAGTTCGCAAGTTTGTAGTTCATTGTGTCATTCATAATTTTCTTTATTGTGTAGGTGACACTTTGAAGTGGCTTTGCCCTAAAGAGGGAGGTCAAGTAACTAATCGGTGTTATTTTCAATCTACTCATGAATTTCAGGTTGCTGGGCGCAAGTTTGTCAAATTCAACAACCAAGGGGTCTTTGCTAATGAAAGTTTCTTTGCGAGCAAGTGGCCCGATTTGGGGACAAATCGCTCTAAAGAGGGAGGGGATGATACGACCCGCCCTTGGGAACGGCCATTGCATCAGCCTACAAGCGACGCTCGTCATGTTTGCAAGCTGGACGTAGCTCAATTTTATTTTTGTGGAGCATCATTTAGCTCATTTCCGGCTCCTTCAAGTTCAATGAGCTCGAACCAGCTCAAAATTAGCTCAAAATAACTTAGTCAATAATATAGTAGCTGAAATAATTAATTGAGTTAGTTAAATTAGTTATTTACAAGCTTAATTAATTTTCGTTATTAAATTGGTCTTAAATCTGGTCAAATTTAATTATGCATGATATTTTAGTTATTATGACATGTTATTAATTTTGTCTTAATTTATACAGCTTATAAATATGTTTTTAAGCTTGTTTTTAATATGTTAACTTTATTACTTGTTTTAATTATGTCCTAAGGCTGCCAAATTTAATGTGCAGCATTTTAGTGTTAATTTAATGTGTCTAAACATGAATTTGAATTATTTGATGAATGTTGCTGCAGGTACATCATCCATGAACATTTTTGGAGCATGAAAGGTATTAAAAGAGGGTACATGAAGGGGACGGCACATGCATGAATGGGAGAATGAAGTTGGCTGCTGTTTGAAGTCTCCTAAGTGACCATTCAGCCGAATTTATTGCTTACACACTGTTGAATACATCATGGTTATTCGGATCAAGGTGTTCACATTCAAAGACTCTTCAAAACTTGGTTTTCACACTCAAAGTGACTACTCAACATCTTCTTAATTGCTGGTAATTTTTCAGCAATAGTTGCCAATTAAATGAGCTCCTTTAAGCACATCAACCGAATGTAGCTGCTGCCATTTACTCCCTCAAGCTCCAAGTTCAATTGTCCATCTAGAAGGTGACCATTGGAGCTCCAAGTTCAGCCGAATCTAGCTAGCCCATTTAAGTAATTCATTTGCTTAATTTTTAAGGAATTTAAGTGACCATTCGGCTAGCCTAGTGGATTATTATAAATAGCTGAATTTTCACTTTGTAAAGGACTTTTGACATTTTAATTAGCGAATTGCTGCCAAATTTGTGAGGCATTTTCTCTCAAATTTCGTTCGAGGCCCGTAAGACTTATCTAAGCTTTTAGTGGCGTCTTTCCGAGTCTTTTCCGAACTTATCACTCCTAAACCCGAGTGTGGCGTTCACCTTTGATACCTTTGGTTCATACTTTACTAAGTATCGGGTCAAGGTCCTTATCAACCATTTCCAACTCAATTTGGTCCTATAAGTTTCGGGTCGACACTTTTCTTTAGTGTTGGTTCACTCTTGACCTTTTTGAACCATTACCATTTCGTACCAAATCCCTTACCATTTCGTACCAATTCCCAAATACCAAAACGTACCAAAACCAAATACCATTTCTTAATTAATCCTAAACCGAACTCGACCATTCTAGTCATACCATTTCGACTTAAACCAAATCCATATCCAACTTTGCACGGACTTACTTTACTTCTTTGTACACAAATATATTCTAACTCCTTCTCGTTTAATCTACTTCTTCGTTTACGATCGGGAATCAAATGACTCGGACTCAACTACTAAACCGAGATCATATCACACTGGGTGCCAATTTGCTTCAGTTTTAGTGATAAGACACTGGGTGTCAAACTTATTGATAGCATTGAGCGCAACTATTTGCTTCAAATTTATTCAATAAGACACTAGGTGCCAAACTGGTGTGTTTGTTGGATCCGCGTACCTGTCCGAGCTCGAGTCATGTTAATAGGGAAATAAATGGTAAAAATGAAATATTTGATACTAGAATGGCAAATGGATGAGAAATAGAAGAGAAATGTGAAATGAAATATGAAATTGTGGAATGAGTTGGGAATATTGATATATTATGTTCGAAGAACTCATGAATTTGGGAATTGAGTTGGAATGTTCCATTATATTATCAAATGACATATGAAATTTAATTTCCATGTCTTAATATTGGTAAAATGTGCTGGTTGTGATCAAAGAATATGTGAATTGGCATAATTGACTTGTTATATTGCATATCATCACTTATTTTAATTTATGCATCTTAATGGCTTGTGTTTAAATGTTCGGATTATAAAAATACCATTAAGTTATACTCACCGTACATTTTTGTTTTTCGTACGCAGGTTAGGTACTTTTTGATTTGATCATCGGTTCAGCATCCAGCGGCAATCCCAAACTCAAGTGTTGGTATTTTTTTTCATTTTGATTATGTACCTAAGGTGTCATTTGGGCAGATAATTTTTTTATTATTTTAGACCCTTGTTGGCATTTCTAAGATCATGTATATAAATGTATACATATGTGTGATGGGAATGGCCATGTTAATTTTATCTTGCTAAATTAGTTTGGCTATATGCTTAATGGTTGAGAAGAAAACATGTTAGGTGATGTTTTTGGTTGGTACATAGTTGTGAAAGTAATGGTTAGTATACTTGTGTTGATCTTGTAATGAATGGTAAATTTTGGTGCATGTTTTGTGGTCGAAGTTGAATTGTTTCATTATGTCTTAAAAGGGCTAAATGATGCATGCTTGATTGAACATGTTGAGTGTAACACCCGAACCCGAAACCGACACCGGAGTCGAACACGAGGTGTTAACTGACTTTAACCCCTTATAAAATTTATTTTCCAGACACTGCCCAATCTGTGTACTAGTCGTTTTAAAAATCATATCTTGAGTTTCGTAACTCAAAATCAGTTTCGTAATTTTTATCAGAAACTAGACTCATGTGCCCATCTATGTATTTTTTTCTAGAATTTTTGGTCGGGCCAATTAGTACAGTTTATTAGTCAAAGTCTCCCATGTGGCAGGGGTCGACTACACTAACCTTTTCCCATTACGACTTGGATATCTCCCTGCACGGGGCTTCAATACTGATGCCGTTTGTTTCTATGAAAACTAGACTCAGAGAGGAATCTGTACATATATGGTACGACCCCTAATTATCTCTGGTTAATTTATAATGAATTTCCAAAGTCGGAGCAGGGAATCCAGAAACCGTTCTGGCCCTGTCCCACAAAAATCTGATTATCTCTTAATATACTGCCCATATGATCTTTTTGTTACTTCCTCATGAAAACAGACTCATCGAGCTTCAATTACATAATTTATTCATCAATTAATTCCACTCCTACTATTTTTAGTGATTTTTCAATCTCATGACACTGCTGCTGCCAGCATCTGTTACGAAAGTAACTAGGTCCATTTCATGCCTACCCTTGATCCAACTCAATCGAACATTCGTGCCATTTTCGCATGGCTTAAAGTTTACATGCCAAAGTTCAAACACAACGTAATAGCTTATACATGCCAAAATGTTCTTCTAGCCAACTAAGAAGAAAGTACCAAAACTTGCTATCCGGTGTGATGACTTCGATGACGGCCTGACCCCGCAAAAATAGATGAGTCCAAGCAACCTATAATGGGTGACAAGGAAACACCGAGTGAGTTTATAACTCAGTAAGTCATAAGCAATGCACTACCATCCATCAATAACATTATCACAAGAGGAAACAAAATGGAATGAGACAATTTACTCCATCCATACCGAACCATACCATAGTTCCTCCAACCTATCGATTCAGTTTCATATCAATTCATGCATTCACATTCCATATACTCATCAATAGGACATTGAAGCATTTTCATAAATCAATTTATTTTCGTTACAATCAAACGACTAAACAGCCTTTCACCCATCCTACGATAAATTTTATGTACGTGACTTCAAGTATATTTGTCACATAGGTTCAAACTTACCGAGCTCAACACCAAGTATAAGCATAGCACCTATTAGCCATGTACTCAAGACACTTACCCGATCCGCTGTCCGCGATCGACTCAATAGTGTCGCACACATAGTGTCCATAATGATTCACGAATGTATATTGAGTCCGCACACTCAGTGCTATATAATCAACTCGCACACTTAGTGCTACGTAATCAAATCGCACACTTAGTGCTACATAGTCAAACTCGCACACTTAGTGCCGCATGGTCAATTCGCACACTTAGTGCATCATATTCATTTCGCACACTTACTGCAACATAGTCAAATCGCACACTTAGTGCTGTACAATTTAATCCCGCGCACTTAGCGCCAATCTCATGGTCATAAATGGTTATACCCGCACGTTTAGTGCCGAGATCAACAACTCAGTACATCTTACCTCTTTTCTTTTCATTCAACAATTTCATCATCACATACGTACATGCATATATATATGTATATTTATTCATTCCATTCAACATCAATACATAAACATTATGACCATTTGAAATAATACCAACTACATGCTTAATGACTTACCTTGTGTTGGGTAAGACGGTTCCAACTCGGCTACTCAGTGATCTTTTCTTTGCCTTTGCTTGATTCTCCTCCTTTAGCTCCTTGAGCTTAATCAAAAATTCACTAGTTTAACCATCTTGTTAAACATTCATAATTCAATTACACATGCTTATGCATGTTTGTATATTCGGCAACCATCCTCACTAATTACTCATGTTGATGGCCGAATGGATGTATGTGTGTACAATGTCAACAATAACATCATGTAATTCCACATATGACTACATTTCTTAAGTTCCACATCTTAATGCCCATTATACATAATCAAATTTAACATCATATATATATTTACTCATGTGGCCGAATATACATACTCCCATATAATATCAAGTACTCACTTTAAGTATATTGCCGAATATACTTAATCATACACACACCTAACCAAAATAATTTCTAAAATCTTTATATCATTTATAATACATCTAATTATCCTTTTTCACATTATCAACTCAAATCACATACATTATTTACTATAACATATTTACATTCGGCATTGGTGTCAACCATAGTAGCCGATTCTTCCTACTTTGTACCCATGCATCTATTAATCCTTAGTTGGTTCAAACACTTCACACACTAGGATTCATCAAATTTTTAACAAGAAATAAAATCTCTAATCTTCAAACTACCATGACCGAACCTTCATGGAGTTGCTAAGACTCCTCATTTCTACTTCTCACACACTCTCACATCCAAACCCTTTTATTAAACACCCAAAGTCAACCATCTCCTTACCTCATCACCAAAGACATCAAAATACCAACCAAGAACGTAACATTCATGGCCGAATGTCATCTCCATCATTTAACAAAGTTTGAACCATGGCTAGGTAGATTTTGAACTTACAACTTAAAATATACATGAATCTCAAAGAATAACATTAAACATACCTCAATCTAGTTACATGCATGGCCAAACTTCCTCCTAATCCTCTTCCTTAGGATTTTCGGTCAAAAGAGGTTGAAAAAGGATGAACAAAACCTTTCTTTTTCCTTCCTTTAGCTCACGGCAATGGGGTGTATGCATGAGACCATTATTATTATTTTTTTCTTTTTTTTTCATCACCCTTCCTTTCATTATTTAATTATCATGCTTATTATTTTATTTTCCTTACCATACATCACTAACACAACATGTTGGTGACATGTTTCCACCCATAGCATGGCCGGCCACTACATATTAGGGAGGGGGAATTTGACATGCAAGTCCCATTTTTCTTCCACATGCACTAATAGGTCCTCATGCATTGACCTATCACATTTAAAATTTTCTCATATAAGTCCTATTGACTAAATTCACATGCAATCGACTAAATCGAAGCTTGAAATTTTCACACATTCATGATTACATATTCTAGACAATAAACATCACATTCAAACCTTTCGGTGACTCGGTTTAGCGGTCCCGAAACCACTTCCCGACTAGGGTCAATTTTGGGCTGTCACAACTCTCCCTCACTTAAGAAATTTTCGTCCTCGAAAATCTTACCGGTAAATATGTTTGGATATCGTTCTTTCATCGAGCTCTCGGGTTCCCAGGTTGCTTCCTCGATCCCGTGTTTGAGCCACAACACCTTAACCAACGGAACCCTTTTATTTCGCAACTCTTTCACTTCACGAGCTAGGATACGAATCGGTTCTTCTTCATAGCTCAAGTCAGATTGAATTTCAACTTCTGAGGGATTAATCACATGTGACGGATCGGATCTATAACGTCGAAGCATTGAAACATGGAAGACATCGTGCATCCTTTCAAGTTCAGGGGGCAAAATCAATCTATATGCAACCGGCCCCACTCGTTCGGAAATTTCGTACGGCCCAATGAATCTCGGGCTCAACTTGCCTTTACGGCCAAATCTGAGTACCTTCTTCCAAGGTGACACTTTAAGAAACACTTTATCTCCCACCTGATATTCAATGTCCTTTCATTTTAAATCCGCATACGATTTTTGACGATCTGTGGCTACCTTCAGACTTTCGCAGATTACCTTTACTTTTTGTTCGGCATCTTTAATTAAATCAACTCCGAAAATTTTACTTTCACCAAGCTCGGTCCAAAACAATGGCGTACGGCATTTACGACCGTACAAAGCCTCATAAGGTGCCATCTTAATACTTGATTGAAAACTATTGTTGTAAGCGAATTCAATCAAAGGTAAATACCGTTCCCATGAACTACTGAACTCGAGGATGCAACATCTCAACATATCCTCAAGTATCTGAATTATCCGCTCGGATAGACCATCGGTTTGGGGGTGAAAAGCGGTGCTAAAATGCAGCTTGGTACCCAAAGCTTCTTGTAATTTCTTCCAAAATCGTGAGGTGAATCTCGGATCTCTATCCGACACGATAGAAATAGGTACTCCATGTAATCTCACAATCTGAGAGACATACAATTCGGCTAGTTTATCCAATGAAAGATCCGTACGCACGGGGATAAAGTGAGCTGACTTAGTCAGCCTATCAACAACAACCCAAATCGCATCCTTCTTACTTGCGGACAATGGCAGTCCGGACACAAAGTCCATTGTGACTCGGTCCCATTTCCACTCGGGTATCATGATCGGCTGAAGTAACCCTGAAGGCACTTGATGTTCCGCTTTCACTTGTTGACATATTAAACATCTCGAAACAAAGTCGGAGATGTCTCGTTTCATACCATGCCACCAAAACCGACGTTTCAAGTCGTTGTACATTTTCGTGCTCCCCTGGTGAATTGACATTCGGCTACAATGGGCTTCATTCAGAATCATCGAAATGAGTTCCGACTTCCTTGGAACACACAAACGACTTCTAAACCTCAAACAACCATCATCATCAATCTGAAACTCCGATTCCTTGTTCGGAACACACTCAGCTCGTTTTGCAACCAATTCATCATCGACTTTCTGAGCTTCACGAATTTGATGAGTCAATAATGGTTTGGCTTTTAATTCAGCTAATAACACATTGTCAGGTAGAACAGACAAGTGTACATTCATCGCTCGCAAAGCAAACAGTGATTTCCGGCTTAAGGCGTCCGCAACCACATTAGCCTTTCCCGGGTGGTAATCAATGACAAGCTCGTAATCTTTCAACAACTCAAGCCAACGTCTTTGTCGCAGATTCAAGTCTCGTTGAGTCATCAAATATTTGAGACTTTTGTGATCCGAAAACACATGGCACTTCTCACCAAACAAATAATGTCGCCATATTTTCAATGCAAACACAATGGCGGCTAGTTCGAGATCATGGGTCGGATAATTTCTCTCGTGTGGCTTCAATTGTCTCGACGCATAGGCCACAACTCGACCTTCTTGCATCAATACGCAACCCAACCCAAGTAGGGATGCGTCACTATAAATGACAAACTCTTTACCCGATTCGGGTTGCACCAAAATTGGAGCTTCAGTCAAATGAGTTTTCAGTTGATCGAAGCTTTTCTGACATTTCTCCGTCCATTCGAACTTAACATCCTTTTGAAGTAGCTTCGTCATTGGTGTGGCTATCGTCGAGAAACCTTTGACAAATCATCGGTAATAACCGGCGAGCCCTAGAAAGCTCCGGACTTCGGTAACATTTCTCGGAGGCTTCCAGTTAAGTATGGCTGAAATTTTGCTCGGGTCAACTCGAATACCCGATGCGGATACCACATGACCCAAGAAGCTAACCTCTCTTAACCAGAACTCACACCTACTGAACTTAGCACATAACTGCTTATCCCGCAAAATTTGCAACACTAGCCTCAGATGCTCAGCATGTTCGGTCTCATCTCTTGAATAGACCAAGATGTCATCAATAAACACAACTACGAACCGATCCAAATACGGCCTGAAGATCCGATTCATCAAATCTATAAACACCGCAGGGGCATTAGTGAGCCCAAACGGCATCACTAAGAACTCGTAGTGACCGTACCTCGTTTGAAAGCAGTTTTGGGTACGTCTGAATCTCGAATCCGCAACTGATAATAACCGATCTCAAATCTATCTTTGAAAACACCGATGCTCCCTTTAATTGATCGAACAGATCATCAATACGCGGTAACGGATACTTATTCTTTATCGTCACTTTATTCAGTTGTCGATAGTCAATGCACAACCTCATGGTTCCGTCCTTCTTTTTCACGAACAATACTGGTGCACCCCAAGGTGAGAAACTCGGTCGAGCGAAACCTCTATCCGTCAATTCTTGCAACTGAGCTTTCAACTCTTTTAACTCGGTTAGTGCCATACGATACGGAGCGATCGAAATTGGCGTAGTTCTAGGTACAAGCTCAATACCAAACTCTACCTCCCGAACAGGTGGCAAACCCGGTAACTCTTCAGGAAAAACATCCGGGTATTCACAAACCACCGGCACCGATTCGGGTTTCTTTTCTAACTCCTTGTCATCAAGTACATACGCGAGGTATGCTTCGCACCCTTTCCTTACATATTTCTGGGCTAACATTGCTGATATTACAGCTGGCAACCCCTTAAGTCCGCAGACTCAACTCGGATTATTTCGTTATTTGCGCACCTCAAATCGATAGTCTTGCTTTTGCAATTCACAACCGCATCATGCGCGGTTAACCAATCCAAACCAAGAATAACATCAAACTCGTCGAACGGCAAAAGCATCAAATCGGTCGGAAAACAGGATTCTCGGATTATTAGAGGGCATCTCTTACACACTTTATCAACAAGTACGCATTGACCCAAAGGGTTTGATACTCGAATTACGAGCTCAGTAGACTCAACAGGTAGAGTCTTACTGGTTGCTAAGGTTTCGCATACATATGAATGAGTAGAACCAGGGTCAATCAATGCAATCACATTAGTATCAAAGAGAGTGAAGGTACCAGTGATGACGTCGGGGAGGATGCCTCCTCTCGTGCGCGAATGGCATATGCTCTAACAGGAGTACGGTTCTCGGCTCGATTGGCCGTATCAGAGGCCCCCTCTGACTACCACCCCTGCCTCCTAAAATTCTCAGTGGTCTACCTCTAGATGTCACCCCACTAGGTCTTGCACCTTGAATCTTATTCTTCTCATCCAGCTCCGTGCAATCTCTAATGAAGTGGTCCTTCGAACCGCATCCGTAACAGGCCCTGCTAGTAGACTTGCCCCAACATTCACCTAGGTGTCGTCTTCCACATTGGGGACATTCAGGTTTCTCGTGACGATTATTGCCCACACTAGCTACTGAAGTAGCTCGGGAGCCCTTCGATGGTCTTGCCTTGATGGAAATTCCCGCAGTCGCCCTCGACTTATTAATGTCCTCCTGAACTTCTTTACAGCTGAGAACGGAGCTTTACCCGTCGATCTTTTACGACAATCTCTAGCTTTAAATTTAGCCTTCCTCTTCTCCTTTCCAAGTTCTTCCGCCTTGCAGGCTCGTTCGACTAGTGTTACGAATTCTTTTATTTCCAAATACCCATTAGTAGCTTTAAATCTTCATTCAATCCTTCCTCGAATCTTTTGCACATAGCAACCTCATCAGCTACACACTCCCGGGCATACCTACTGAGTCTTACGAATTCATGTTCGTATTCAGATACAGTCATATGGCCTTGCTTGAGTTCCAAGAACTCCTTACGCTTCTGATCAATGAACCGTTGGCTAATAAATTTCTTTCGGAATTCCGTTTGAAAGAAGTCCCAAGTTACTCGCTCGTTCGGGACTATGGAAATCAAGGTCCTCCACAATAGTAGGCTGAGTCTCGCAACAAAGATACAGCACATTTTAGACATTCGTCGGGTGTGCATGACAATTCATCGAACACCCGAATGGTGTTATCAAGCCAGAACTCGGCCCTTTCGCATCATCAGTTACTATGGCCTTGAACTCCTCGGCCCCACGCTTCCTAATCAAGTCTACAGGTGGCTTACTCAGCCTCACAGGATCAGCGACTGATGGATTACAGGCTCTTGGGGTGGATTATTCAAATTTGGGAATGTTGACAGCCGGGTTGGTTCGGGCATATTGCGCGACCCACTCATTCATCATGGTAAAGAAGGCTTGTTTAGCCCCCTCACCTTGATTATTCGCAGATGACTGAGGTTCAACAGGCGGCGTCCCTTGTGCAGGAGCAGCCGCTACGCTCTCAACGTCATCCGCTAGGGTTCTTTCTTCACCGGGGTCCATTTACTAATCAAAACAAAAACATTTCAACCGTCAGAAGTCATCACACATTTAAACATTAACATTCGGCATGTATAGCTAGACTCATACGCGCTATGGTAGTCCTAGAACCGACTAAACCATACCTCTGATACCAATCAAGTGTAACACCCGAACCCGAAACCGACACGGAGTCGAACACGAGGTGTTAACTGACTTTAACCCTTATAAATTTATTTTCCAGACACTGCCCAATCTGTGTACTAGTCGTTTAAAATCATATCTTGAGTTTCGTACTCAAAATCAGTTTCGTAATTTTTCCAGAAACTAGACTCATGTGCCCATCTATGTATTGTTTTCTAGAATTTTTGGTCGGGCCAATTAGTACAGTTTATTAGTCAAGTCTCCATGTGCAGGGTCGACTACACTGACCTTTTCCATTACGACTTGGATATCTCCTGCACGGGGCTTCAATACTGATGCCGTTTGTTTCTATGAAAACTAGACTCAGAGAGGAATCTGTACATATATGGTACGACCCTAATTATCTCTGGTTAATTTATAATGAATTTCCAAAGTCGGAGCAGGAATCCAGAAACCGTTCTGGCCTGTCCAAAAAATCTGATTATTCTTATTATGCCATATTTTTTGTTATTCTCATGAAACAGATCTCATTCATTTAATTTATTATTTTTTCTACTTTTTAGTGATTTTTTATTCATGAATGTGGCCAATCTTACAAGTAAGTCATTCTGCCCTTGATTCAATCGAACATTCGTGCCATTTCGCATGGCTT